>NC_057812.1:694441391-694741391 GCF_018294505.1 Triticum aestivum
AAAGCCGATTTTCCTTCGATCAAGAAGTATGATGCGTTCGTTTTCTGTTCCAGTTTTTTTTCTTTCTTATGATTTTGTTTTTTCTTTTGGTTTTCTTCCACGATTTCTATTTTTAAAAACATCCATGGATTGATAAAAAAACTGTTCATGATTTTAGAAAAGGTTCGATAGATTAAAAGATGAAAAAAAATGAATATTCATGAAATTTGGAAAAAATAAAAAATTGACAAATACATTTGAAAGAGTTCATGATATTTAGAAACAATTCTTACTTTTAAAAAAATTAACATTTAGTTACAAAATGTTCCACTTAAAAATAAACATTCACGTTTATATCAAAAACAAAATGAAAAAAATCAATTGAAAATCACAAAACCAGAAACAAAACAAGGAAAAACACAAGAAAATTGATAGAAAATTACGCTCTAACACAAGAAAATTGATACAGAGTGACAGAACTAGGCCGAGGCATATAAAAGATGTAACCTAAGTATTCCTGTAATCGGCGCCTTCTATACCGGTTAGGGGTTCTGGTGCACAGGCGCAAGCAAATATGGGCTGGCCAATCAGGGTGCATGCGATCGCTCGCCCAGGGCGCACCTCGTTCGCTCAGTCAACAGTTAACCAGTTGATTGGTCAACCATAATTTTTTGCTAAAAAAACAAAATAAGGTTAGTGAATTCCAAAAGGTTCATGGATTTGCAGAGAAGTTTGCCATTTAAAAGAAGTTTGCGAATTGCAAAAAAGTTCACGATTTTGAAAAAACAGAACTAATTTTTTTTGCCTTAAAAACAGGATGTGAAAAAAGTTTATAAATTTTGAAGAGAACTTCAGGAATTTACAAAAAGTTCTTGGATTTTCGCTAAAAAAATGAAATTCCAAACATAAGTTATCCAATTTGAAAACAGTTCGTCAACTTGAAAAAATGTTCATGGATTTTCCAATAGTTCATCAATTTTCAATCAAAGTTCACAAGTCCTAAAGTAGGTTGTGGTTTTGTAAAAAAAATACTTTCAAAATAGTGGTAAATTTGAATGCATTCATGTATTTGAAAAATTCACATGATTCAAAAACAGTTCATGTATATTAGAAAAATATTCAGAAATTTGGAAAAGGTTCACGAATTTTAAAAAATATATGGATTTGAGAAAGTTTCTGCATAAATGAAATAAAAAAGAAGAAGAAATGAAAAGAGAAAAATAAAACGAAAGGGAAAATGATGGAAGATAATGAACTTCAATTACTAAATGGGCCGAACCGCTCGGTCGGTGGGGTGTGCGCCGATAAGTGAAATACACTATAACTGACTCTTAAGACAAGAAATAGGTAGGCGTAGAGTGTCCTATATAAGCGAGGATCCTCCTCATTGGGGAGCTCCTATTCTACTTTTCTCTGACGGGAAATTGTACTCTACATTTTCCTTAGAGGGAAACTCTTATTTGCAGCAAGGAGTCGGCAATTCGCACAAGGATAGCTGACCTGGATTGGCCTATTTGCAGTAGCTCGAGGTGAAAAAAAGGAGCACGCTAGTTGGAAACCAAAACCGCGACCATCAGCAGATCCACTCCCGCTGCTAGCCACTGTCGCTGGTTGACTGTAGTCAAGGATTTCGAGTGCAATGATAAAAGATACTAACGCAGCGGCAAAACATTAACAACAATTCGCACTTAAACAACAGTCTGCAAACTAAAAGAAACTAACGCATGACCTCCCAGGAGTGAATAACGTCGCTAACCATTGTTGACCAAATAGGCAATGCAATTCATATGAACTAAGAGCCGCGAAAAGTTTTTTTTTAAATCGAATATAATTTTATTTTTGACAAATGAAAATATTTTTTGAAACGCGAACATTTTCAAACTTTGTGAAAAAACCTAAAACTAAAATATTTTCTGAAAACACTATTTTTGGGAATCTCAATCACTTTTTTCAAAAAAGGAACAAAATTGAAAATGAGAACAGTTTTTAAAAGTAAGTATTATTTGAAAACGTGATTTTTTGCAAAACCATTACATAATTGAAAACGCAAATATTTTGAAATTTTGAATGATTTTTCAGACTACATAAAATTTTATGAAATTTCCGTAATATGTTATGAATTTATGAACAATTTTTAAAATCTGAACTTTTTTGAAATTCTAAACAATAACCGAAAATGGGAACATTTTTAAAATTTGCAATCATTTTTTAATATGTGAACAAAATTTAAAAATGACAACATTATTTAGAATTCCAAATTAATAATATTTTTAAAGTTCCGATTTTTTGAAAAAAATGGAATAAATTTTAAATTATTTTTTGGGTGGATTTCATAATTATTTTAGAAATGGGATATTTTAAGGAAAATGAATAAACTTTGAATATGGGATTTTTTTTGAAATTTCTGAACATTTGTTGGAAAACTAAAATAAACTTGAAAAATAAAAAGGAAAATGGAAAGAAAAAAGAGATAAACGAAAAAGGAAGGAAAAAGAAACAGGAAAAAAGAAGAATGAAAAAATGAAACAGAAACAGGAAAAACCCCGGTCTAGGAACCTCCTAGAAAGGTTCCCAAAACCGGGATCGCTGAAGCTCCTAATGAGCCGGCCCACCCTGAAAGCTTGCTCGTGAACCCTCGCGGCGACCCCAAAAAAATCTCAGAAAATGTGGGGCACTAGCATTGGATGGAAGCCGCGATGCCAGATCTAAGCCACGAGAGCTGATGAGTGTTTACGATTAATTTGTAGCGCAAATGTTTAAGAACCAACTGTAGTGGCATAACTATTTTTAAAGGTTGGTTGCGAGAGATCGAACTCGGCACATCCTAGAAGTTAGCGCTGGTGTGTTGCAACTGGAGTAAACGACCTTTGATGTTTCAATATGCAGCGCGGTTCATAAGCACTACGAGTAATGCCAAATCTAAGTATTTAGAAAAATGAAATATGATTGTTTTAGAAGAGCGGAATTTTATTTAAAAAACATTTGTTAATTTGTGAACAATTTTTAAAATTTTAAAATTTATTGCAGGAACTTACATTTTTTTTAGAAAAACTCGAACATTTTCTTGATTTTTTTTTTGACAAAGGGATCATTTTTTAACCAATTTGAAAACATGATTTTTTTAAGGACGGACATTTTTGGAAAAGGGGAACCTTTTTGCAACTGTGATTTTTTTAAACTCTGAACGGAATTTGGAGAAGGGAAAGATTTTTTTTAAATTTGTGAACGTTTTTAAATTTATGAAATAAATTTGAAAATATAACATTTTATGAACATATAAATAATTTTTAAAATACAAACAAATCTTGATGACGGATCTTCTGCTAGTCGGACTAGTTAGTACGCTATGCTCTGCCAGAATAGCATTAGCAAGTTGATGAGATGTCTTCGCCTTAGGCGACCACCACTTCCTTGGATGGGACACTCATGTCACACCACGCATTCAGACACTGCCTACCACAACAGCACGTCACACCTATAGCAGCCACCACGCCACCGGAGCAGCTTCGTCGGTGCTAGATACTGATAGGAGGGTGCAATTACGACCCTTGCTCATTAGCGCAACAGACGACAAACGACACCCCTAAATTAAACCACGCCATCGCCTACTGTCGTCGGAACCTACATATCTTGAAGGGGAGATCAATGCCCAAAAAATCCCCTTTGTGCTGCCAGCACCAAGCGCGCCTACCGTTTTCCTCGCCAGCAGATTTGCTGCCGAGTCCAGGCCTGCGACCTTTGACATCTACTATGGTCATCGAGGGCGATCGCCCAAATCGCAATGAACACTAAAGACCGCCGTCGTCACGCAATCTAGCCCTTGATGAATCGCTTACCCGCACGACACTGGTATTGCTATGTACCAGTGGTGTGTGCCATACCTGCATGCCAATGATATGTTATGCCTAGTTGTATTTTGTAAATCAAAAGTGTCCCTTTTCATAAAAACCAAGGAGGACCCCATGTCTTTTACTGTGTATGAAATCAATATCTTGAGATTTTATTATTTTCAGATAAATAATGTTCTTTCTTGATATAAAGACCATCACATTGAAGTGACACAACTATCATAGCATGACATATGGACTCTGCATAATTCGGATACATACAACCACCCACACATGCACAAAAAAGCGAATAAAAACGATGAGAAACCACATATGTCACCCAAGACCTATCTACCCTAAGACCGGATCGCCACCCATGGGTCCACGAAATGTGTTAGTGTAGTCATCTAAAAGTTGAACAACCATGGGGTCCCAAAGTGCATATGTCACCCAATATATTCTCTTTGATGGTAGTCAAGTCATTGGCCATTATCTCTAGAGACGAGGTGCCACATAATTTGCCGACTTATGTGCAGTCTGAACTTCACATGGAGGTTCAGATGCCATGATTAGGATATAGGATTGTACTCTGTCCGACGAGACAGGCTTGCATTAAAAGATCCAGAATTTTCAAGGCACAAGGAGTCCAAGTTTTTGCAGGGATCCTTACACTAAATGGAGCAATCTGCTAGGTGCCAAAAGTGACGGTGGCTCAGCTTAATTAATTGCACTATTTTATCAACTCTATCTGTGCTTAACGTATGTGTAGATGTATCTACCTACGAGTTGTGCGGTGATCGAAATAAGTATTACCGAGGTCATGTGCCCAACATGTGCAAAGGCAGCATGTCGCTTCCACAGTATCTACTCTGGTCCGTGAAGGGAAGGAAGAAATCTTTTTCTGAATCATGCACCAGTTTGTTTTGTTCTAAGTTTAGAACGGAGTATACAATATTTCCTTTAAAAAAGGATGTGGAGATCCCCTGCCTCAGGAAAATCAATCTCTGCTTAACATACTATATGTGGAAGTATTTACCTACCAATTGTGCAGCGATCGAAATATTCCCGTGGTCATGTGCCCAACTCAGCAAATGCAGCATGTTGCCTCCACGGTATCCTATCTGCTCTGGTCCTTGAAGGAAAAAAGCTTTCTCCAAATTCAAGGGGTTCAATAAGCTATCTCCACTAGTCAGTTTTGTTCTAAGTTTCGAACAGAGTGTACAATATTTCTTTGTCAAGAAGGATGTGGAAAACCCCTGCCCCAGTACCATTACAAAAATGATGTGCAAACGATACTTTTCTACACGATCCTTGCACAACACTAACATGGACTATGCAGATTGTAAATAAGATGGAAATCAACAGCTCATGTGAAATGTCGTGCATGGATCGTGCAGTGTTTGTCATTCGTGTAGCATCGCTCGTATCATTATGACGCACAAATTCATTTCTTTTTAAAGCCGATGCAAAACAATAAGGTCACAAACATTAACAAGCAGAATACATGACATAAGGGCATGTACAATGGTGCTATCTTAGAAGTGCCATGTAGGATAAATGATGAGGTGGAGGAGAGAGAACTTGTAAGAAAATGTCTGTCTTCTCTTATTTAAGATAAAACAAGAGATGATCTTTTAGCACAATTTGTCTCACCATGTTTTAAGGAATTGCTAGTTATTAAAGATAAGACTAAGATATAACTCATTGTAGACATACTTTTTTGTCATCTCTAAATTACATGCAAGACTTAAGATAAGACTGTCTTATCAACCATTGTACATGCCCTAAGCTACTACAGTTGAACCATTACTAGATGTCATATTAACTCCAAAAACTCAGTTCGCTTTTTCCATGTCATTACATTGGAGAAGGGATAACCAACCTCACGCCGCCGTCACTATGTCTGGTCGAAGACGATTTGGACAAGAATTTTCATTCTATTTGCTGAGACCAATCAATGAAGGGACACACAATAGCAAGGTGAGAACAAGGTAACCACCCAAGTCGTCGCTGATGACAGTACTGAAAACCATCAGTAGCCCGATAGGGTGGTGCGCATGACCGCAATTAGATTTATGAGGGAAAACACCTCGTATGAGGAGGGTTACAATGTGTATGGAGAGATTGCAATCGAGACTAATATAATGAATACTAGATGCCTTCAACTACCACTCGTGTCGCCTTATAAAGGGGGACGAGACATAGGGTTACAAAATTATCAACCAACCTAGGGTGCACATCATAAGGGGAGTCCCTTACTTGCACTCCAAGATGATGTGCTTATGGAAGGAGGGCCTCCTAGGAGATGAGGGGTCCAGGCCACCCCCTGGCCTATTGGGCCTGAGGCTGGCCCAACTTCCGGCTTCCTAGCCGAAGGGCCACCCCCTATTTCATACACCGTTAGTAGCCCACAAGCTTGAGTTTTGGTCGTACTTCTTCTGGAATCAGCTAGGAAGAAATCCTGATGGCTCCTCTCATGTTTAAATGAGTGAATTAATCCAGCCTCAGCATTCCCAACTTCCCCTTTCACTTCAAAATTCGGCTTCTCGACTTTTGGTCATGAAGGCCTGCACTGGCCTAACGCTAAGCATCACGGGCATGGTGATGTCATGCTCGATGACCATGCCATGCGAGATACTACTGCGTATTCACTCAAATTGACTTATAAATGTCCTTGTGCAAGGATTGAGGCATCATGGGCCTTGTGATAGTCGCGCCCCATCGTGGTCGCTGTCAAAACATGAGAACATCGAACCATTGTCAATCCGATCCCCTTCGCTATGATGGCGCCTTGATTTTCACACCTGCAAGGCTGCAAGATGCACAATGGGAAATCTTATTGAGGACGCTAGGCATGTGGTACGCCGTCAAGTCCATCGCCTGGGTGCCCCATGTTGTTATTTATAATGTTTTTATGCATAATAATGCTTTATGGAGTAATTCTAATGCCTTTTCTCTCATAATATGTAAGGTTTACACAAAGAGGGAGAATGCCGGCAGCTGGAATTCTGGACCTGAAAAAGCTACGTCAGAGTTACCTATTCTGCACAACTCCAAATGAGATGATAATTTATGGAGAATTAGTTTGGAATATATGAAAAATACTGGAGCAAATAACTACCGGAGGGGGACCACCTGGTGACCACAATACACTAGGGCGCGCCTGGGGAGCCAGGCGCGCCCTGGTGGGTTGTGGCCAGCCCGGCCCACCTCCGGTGCCCATCTTCTAGTATATAGGTCATTTTGACCTAGAAAAAATAAGAGGAGAAATTTCGGGATGGTGCCCATCTTCTCGAGGCGGAACTTGGGCAGGAGCACTTGGGAACTTCCCTCCCGGAGGGTGAAATCGAAGCCATCGTCATCACCGACAACCCTCTCATCTTCGGGACACCAATCTCCATCACCATCTTCAACACTACCATCTCCTCTCAAATGCTAGTTCATCTCTTGTGTTCAAACTTTGTAATGGAACCTCAGATTGGTACCTGTGGGTGACTAGTAGTGTTGATTACATCTTGTAGTTGATTACTATATGGTTTATTTGGTGGAAGATTATATGTTCAGATCCATTATGCTATTTAATACCCCTCTGATCTTGAGCATGATTATCATGTGTGAGTAGTTACTTTCATTTTTGAGGTCACGGGAGAAGTTATGTTGCAAGTAATCATGTGAACTCGATATATGTTCGTTGGTGATGCAGGTCACTGGTCACATGCACAGAAAGCCAGCGCTGCTCATGATGCATCCTAGATGAGAGAGAGGCGAGAATGAGGAGTAGAGAGACAGAGTCGGAGGTGAAATCTATTATTTGCAAGTCTCAAGATTTTTGCAAAGTCTCAAATGAAGGAGAGAAGAGAGAGGGGAGAAAGAGAAGAGAAAATGAAGACAAATTCTGCATGTGAGAAATTTTGTTTTTACTGAGTTAAGAAAGAGATGAAGACGAAATCTGCATGTGAAGAAGCTTGTGTTTGCATGTAAGATTGCATTTAGAAAAGAGAAAATAAGGAGAGAGAGAGAGCGCGCTCTTGTGAAAAAGGTTGTGTTGTGCATGCATGCATGTCAGGAGGAGACTTTACTTAGAGAGAAAGGGATAGCGGTAGCGGCTCACATGCGCACATAAAAAACAGAGCCTACTGAGCTACCCTGCGTGCCTACTACTGCTAATCACCTGGTATGGTTCCAAAATGGTCTATCATGAGCACGAACCTCGGAGGTATTGAACTTTGATGATATGTATGTTGTGATTCCCTTAGTGGTGTCATGTGAACGTCGACTGTTGGGGATATAACTATTTGTGTAAGCCGCCCATGAGGGGCCGGGTTATGCAAAGAAGGATTCACCAGTAAGAAGCCCAAGACCCAGCATGAAGATGGCGGTTCAATAAGAGGCCTAAAGCCCGCAGGCGACTTAAGGCCCGTAGTGGTAAACCACCATAATGGCATGACTTGTATCATAAGGTAGAATTAACTAGTCACCGAGCCGGACACTGCTTATGAGCCGGCCGGGACTCTGTAGACCGCAGGGCGTTAACCCGTGTATATAAGGGGACGACCCGCTGGCGGCTTATAAAAAGAAACAACTCATCGAGAAACGGGCATAGCGTATCTCGCTCCCTGGTCATCGAAACCCTAGCAATACCAAATCAACTAGACGTAGGCCTTACCTTCACCGTAAGGGGCCGAACTAGTATAACTCTCTCGTGTCCTTTGTCCCGATTAACCCCTTTAAGCTTCCTAGTTGCGATGGCTCCACGACTAAGTCCTTGCAAGAGGACATCTGCCGTGACAATTCCACGACAGTTGGTGCCCACCGTGGGGCCAGCGCACGGTGGATTTGAGTTCTTGAAGGGCAACTTCGAAGGGCTCAAGGGATATGCAGTCGGCCAGATGACCAAAAGTCGTCGCGACAAGATCTACATCGATGACGAAGGCTGGGGCCCTGACGCCGGCTCAATTGAGTACGGGTACCAGGTCTCCTTCGGCGGAATTCATGTCTTCATCGGTCGGATCGGTGAGCCGGGCCCTGAGCCAGACAACTGCACCGACCTAGTCGAGACGGCTCAGCGTGCAAGACCCGCCCGGGCTCAACCCGTTGTGAAGCATGCTTTCATGGGTTGCATCCACGGAGGGGAACTTTCTGGAGACTCCATAGATGGTGGTGAGACGGCCATCTACTCCGATGGTAATTCGTCCACTGGTGAGACGGACTCGTTGTATCAACTGCAAGACGGCAGGCTTGGGGGCTGTTCTGATGGCAGCAGTATTCTGGACCCCTTTGAGCTGCCAAGCTACGTAGGGGTCTTCATGGCTGGTACTCAACCCGGTCAAAACTCTACGGCTGCAACAGCAATAACGTCCGGGTCAGGAGCGGCCGGGGCAGGAGGCCCTGTGCGCCCGCCGGCTCAGGTGCTGATGGATCTTATGGATAAGCTGACGGCCCTGTTAACCACCATAGTTATCCCTGCGAATCAAGATGAGCATAATGCAGAGGTGGCACAGGTACGTGAGGAAATAGCTCGGGCTAAGGAGGCCTTAGCAGCTGAGGACACCAGGTTAGCCACAGAACGAGCAGCTTTGGATGCACGGGCGTAGCAGCTCCAATCAGAGGCTTTTCATCCTACAATGAGCCTGAACGCATCTAACGAGGTGATGAGGAGAAGACACCAGAAGACTCAATCTCGTTTTGCTCCGGTTTACGATCCTCGGAACCTTTTCGCTACACCCGGAGCCGGACCCAGTAACCCGCCAGAGGTAAATCAGTTCATGACAGCCGGGGGATCGGCTCAGCCTCGGGTGACGGCACCTCCTCATGGGAATATGGCACCACCCCGTTATGTACCGATACCGCCGGGTCACTTTTCCAACGCCATGGAGAACCTGATTGCAGCATCGGAATGTTTGGCGGCTCCCCCAGTAGACGGTGATGATCCAACGGCAGTAGAGACCCGAAGGATCAGAGAACTCGTTTAGACGGCTTTGGCTCAGCAAGAGACTTATTCCTATAGCCGGGACATGATTCATTCAACTCCTCCGCCCTGGTTAGCTCCGTCTCGTCCAAACCGGAGCCCGAGTTACAGTAGGCACATGGAGTCAGAGGCTCTGTCAAGCAATGCCCAGCACCGCAACCAACCCGGCGGTTATAACCCGGTGCAGGAACGAATACGTCAGGAGGACGAGCGGGCGGCTCAGCTGGCGGCTCAACAAATGGTTCATCAGAACTTTCCAAATTACCCGACGACTTCTGTTGAGGCGGGAGTAGCCACCAGAACTGGCGGTGAGGGAGTCCTGGATTGGGGGGTGTTCGGGTAGCCGGACTATACCTTCAGCCGGACTCCAGGACTATGAAGATACAAGATTGAAGACTTCGTCCCATGTCCGGATGGGACTTTCCTTGACGTGAAAGATCTCCTACCATTGTAACCGACTCTCTGTAACCCTAACCCTATCCAGTGTCTATATAAACCGGAGGGTTGTAGTCCGTAGGACATCAACTCCATATACAACAATCATACCATAGGCTAGCTTCTAGGGTTTAGCCTCCTTGATCTCGTGGTAGATCTACTCTTGTACTACCCATATCACCAATATTAATCAAGCAGGAGTAGGGTATTACCTCCATCGAGAAGGCCCGAACCTGGGTAAAAACATCATGTCCCTTGTCTCCTGTTACCATCCGTCCTTGACGCACAGTTCGGGACCCCCTACCCGAGATCCGCCGGTTTTGACACTGACATTGGTGCTTTCATTGAGAGTTCATCTGTGCCGTTGCAATCAGGAAGGATGCCTCCTCCCGTCTTTAAAGACGGCGCCATTGCTAAGGGAGCCTTGGCTGTCGGCCAAACTCTCCGGCTAGGTGGTTTCCTCATGACCGCCTGTTCGGCTGTTGCGCCAACGGTGACCTCCCGGGTCTTCAAAAGCAACCTACACGTTAGCTCGGAGCTCGTCGAGCAGCTAGATCCAATGGAGCTCTCTTCCGTAAACGAGCTCTTGGATCGCATCGCCGCCCTGGGGGTCGCTATGGATTACGACCAGGTTGGGCTTAAACCCGATCTAAGAGAAATTAACTCTCCCCAAGCCACCCACCACGTTGCCGTGGTAGAGGCACAGTGCGGCGACCCTTCATCTATTTTAAGGACTAGCTATGTCCGAATTCCCGACCCCTCCAAGCCGGATACCCGCGGAGGGGAGGATGTAACTCAAGACCTGAGCTTAGGATCAGGCAACGGGCTAGATTCATTGGACAACATCCAAGAATCCGAACTTCAGAGTTCGGAAACTCTTCGGCCTCCGAATCTTGGATTGGGTGAGGTTTCAGATTCAACGACACCCGCCCACCCGAACATAAGCGATCTCTCCCAAATCAGGCAGAGGCCCGAGGAAACAGTACATCATTACTGGGCCAGATTCCTCCTGGTTATGAACAGGATAAAGGATTGCCGCGAGGAAGACGCAATCTCAATTTTTTGCAGTAATTGCACGGATGAGGGAATCCTTAACGCCGTAAGTCGTCATGATATTACACGCTTCGCTGACTTGGCGTCCATAGTACAAAAATATTGTGCGATGGAAAGCGCCTGGAAAACCGAAATAAAATTTTGGGATAATCCGGCGTTGAATAGTAATCCCGTCCGAACTAAGAGGGTGCATCATCATAGGACACCCGGGATAAACATCAAAAAGCCAAAACCCTCTACAGGGCATGGAACCGTACTGGAAAGGTGGCTTGATGGACCCTGTAGAATTCACAGTACAGAGGACGCCAAACCAACTCACAACCTTAGAGCATGTTGGATACTCCGGCAGGTGGCCAAAATGGGCGAGGACCTCCTAATTCTGGAGGCCGCAGAAAGCAATCCCAAGGACACCAGTACCGTTCTCACAGTCTTCGAGACTTTCGCGTCAAATAATATGCGAAAAAGAACACTCCGCAGCCTCGCCGAAGTCTATCAAGTTGCAACAATAAACCCATGGAGCGACACTGCTATTACCTTCAACGCAAGTGACGAACCTAGATTCCGAACAGCCCGATCACCAGCCGCATTGGTCCTCAGTCCCATAGTGGATGGCTTTCACCTCACCAAGGTGCTCATGGATGGAGGCATCGGACTGAACCTCATTTATGAGGAAACCCTTCAAAAAATGGAAATAGACTGGAACCGCATCGAGTGAAGCAGCACAACCTTTAGAGGAATAATCCCCAGTTGGGAAGCGCACTGCACAGGAAAAATCACACTAGATGTGGTGTTCGGCACGCCGGATAATTACAGGTCTGAAGAAGTCACGTTTCAGGTGGCCTCGTTCAAAAGCGGATATCACGCTTTACTAGGGCAGGAAGCATTCACAATCTTCCAAGCAATACCCCATTACGGGTACATGAAGCTTAAGATACCCGGGCCGAACGGAATTATCACTCTAGCTAGTGATCCGGACATAGCACTCCGCACCGAAAACAAGACGGCCGCATTAGCCCTTGAGGCACTATCCAAAGCCTTAGGGGCCGAGGAACTGACTGCGCTGCGCTCCACGGTTAACAGGGATGATGTGATACTCGACAAGAGATCCAAATCCACATCCTTCAAGCCAGCTGACGAAATAGTCAAATTCCAGGTCCATCCAACAGACCCCAATAAAACAGCTTCCATCGGGGCACGACTGAACCCTGATGTAGACATCGCACTGCGAGAGTTCGTACGAGAAAACTGGGACATTTTCGCCTGGCACCCTTCAGACATGCCAGGGATCCCACGCAGGCTGGCCGAACACAGCTTAAATATCCTAAAAGGATTCAAACCTGTCAAACAAGCCCTTCGGCGTTTTTCCGAACCCAAGAGACAGGTCATGGGAGAGGAGCTAGCCAAGCTATTGGAGGCTGGATTCATTAGAGACATAAAACATCCGGACTGGCTAGCAAACCTGGTGATGGTACCAAACAAGGACAAATCCTGGCGCCTATGTGTCGATTTTAAAGACCTTAACAAGGCTTGCCCAAAGGATCCCTTCCCCCTCCCCCGTATCGATCAAATTATCGATGCCACCGTAGGACACGATTCGTTGTGTTTCCTCGACGCATACTCCAGTTACCATCAAATCAAGATGGCAGAATCAGACCAAGCCGCAACAACATTCATCACACCATACGACCCATTCTGCTTCAACACAATGCCCTTCGGGCTGAAAAACGCCGGCCCAACATATCAGCGCATGATCCAGACATGTCTGGCAAACCAGATCGGCAAAACAGTGGAGGCGTATGTGGATGATGTGGTCGTCAAATCAAGACATGTCGAATCTCTAGTTGACGACTTGAGGCTTACATTCGATAACCTCCGAAAATATGACATCAAGCTCAACCCGGAAAAATGCGTCTTCGGCGTTCCAGCCAGAAAGCTCTTGGGCTTCATTGTATCCGGTAGAGGAATTGAAGCAAATCCAGCCAAGATCCGAGCTTTGTCACAATTGGATATCCCAAAGGACCTCAAACAAATAAAAAAAATTAACCGGATGCGTGGCGGCTTTAAGCCGCTTCATCTCCCGCTTGGGAGAAAAGGCACTACCCCTCTATCGCCTCCTTCGGCGCACCAAACACTTCGAGTGGACGGATGCCGCCACGGACGGACTCGACGAAATAAAAGCCATATTGGCAACAAACCCAGTCCTGGCCACGCCGAACACCAGTGAACCAATATTATTGTGCATTGCAGCAACACATCAAGTTGTCAGCGCAGTGCTCGTTATCGAGCGGGAAACGGATGGACACAAATTCCCCTTTCAAAGGCCGGTCTACTACGTGTCCATTGTCCTCACTCCATGCAAATCACGGTACCTGCATTATCAAAAGATTGCATACGTGGTATTCATGGCATTCCGGAAGCTACGACACTACTTTCAAGAGTGTTCCATAACAGTAGCCTCGGAAGTACCACTCAACGATATTATAAACAACCGCGATGCAACGGGCCGGATTGTAAAATGGGCCATCGAGCTTCTCCCGTTCGATATAACCTATAAGCCACGGCGAGCTATTAAATCGCAAGTTTTGGTCGACTTCGTCGCAGAATGGATGGAGGCCGAGCTCCCTAAAGAGTACGGCACATATTCAAACTGGATTATGCATTTCGACGGCTCCAAAATGTTGGCCGGACTAGGGGCTGGCGTCGTCCTGACGTCCCCCACAGGAGACACAGTCCAATACGTGCTCCAGATCATGTACACGGATTCCAACAATGCAGCCGAATATGAGGCCCTCCTACATGGTCTCCGGATAGCAGTATCCATGGGTATCCAGCGCCTAGAGGTACGTGGGGATTCAATCCTCGCGATATCCTAAATAAATGGAGACTTCGACGCCAAGGACCCAAAAATGGCATCTTACCGCAATGCCGTCCTAAAAATGTCAGCTCAGTTCGAAGGGCTGGAGTTTCACCATATAGCCCGAGAAAACAATCAAGCAGCGGACGTCCTGGCACGCATCGGAGAAAACGTGATGCAGTCCCCCCCAACATCTTTTTGGAAAGATTGTTCAAACCATCCGTAGCATGGGAGGGGGACCCGCAAATAACAGCCCGGACCCAGCCGCACCACTCGACGCCGAACATTCTGACATAATCGGAGGCTCTGCCAATGAAATTACACCTTCAGCCCACGTAATAATGGCGGTTATCGCCCCTTGGACACAACCATTCCTAGCCTACCTTACTAGGCAGGAACTCCCGGAGGACCAAAGCGAGGCCCGCTGCATAGTGCGGTGATCTAAAGCCTATAGAGTCCATGAGGAAGAGCTTTATAAGAAAAGCACTACCGGAGTCCTTCAAAGGTGCATCTCCGAAGAGGAAGGGCAGAACCTTCTGGCTGAAATTCATGCCGGACTCGGTGGTCACCATGCCGCTGCTCGGTCCCTTGTTAGCAAGGCTTTCCGTACAGGCTTTTATTGGCCGACGGCCCGGGCAGACGCTCAGGACCTAGTCCGACGATGCGTTGGTTGCCAACTTTTTGCCAACCAAAGCCATATGCCACCCACCGCACTCCAAACTATACCCATCACCTGGCCTTTTGCGGTCTGGGGGCTTGACATGGTCGGACCCCTTAAAGGTGGGACCCATAGGAAAAAATACTTACTGGTCATGGTGGATAAGTTCACCAAATGGATAGAAGCCAAGCCTGTTAAAACGGCCGAATCCGGACCTGTGATAGACTTCATATCCGGGGTTGTACACCGTTATGGTGTCCCCCCACAGCATCATCACCGATAACGGTACAAACTTTACCGCCGACGAGGTAAAACTCTGGTGCAAAAACATGGGCATCAAGCTCGATTATGCTTCCGTCTATCACCCACAAACCAACGGCCAGGTCGAACGTGCAAATGGTCTTATCATGAGCGGCATTAAACCCAGACAGGTGTGGTCCCTCAAGGAATCTAACAGGCACTGGGTAGAGGATCTCGACTCCGTGCTATGGGGGCTGCGGACCACGCCAAATCGCACCAACGGATACACACCATTTTTTATGGTGTACGGCGCAGAGGCAGTTCTGCCCTGCGACATAATTCATGACTCACCTAGAGTGCGCATACGAAGAAAGAGAAGCCAAGCTCGATCGGCAGGACAACTTGGACACCTTGGAGGAGGAGCGTGACGTGGCAAAAGCCCGTTCCGCATTTTATCAACAGCAGGCCCGAAGATATCAAAGCAGAGAAGTACGGGCCAAAAATTACAATGTTGGCGAACTAGTTCTACGCCTGCCGGATAAGAAAAAGGACAAACTCAAGCCCAAGTGGGAAGGTCCATTCATAATCGACCAAGTCCTGACTGGTGGGGCGTACCGCCTGCGAGATGCATCAGATAACCGACTCGAGCAGAACCCGTGGAACTCCACCCTTCTCCGAAGATTCTATGCCTAGCGCCGGACTCTGTGTTCATCTCCTTCCTCTGTCCATTTTTTGCATTTTTCTGTCTTACATTTGTCTCCTTCCCCTCTTTTCTTTTATAGCCCTTAAAGGCTCATCTAGTGACGCACCACTCGTGCTCATTAAACCTGGGGGCTTCTTTAACAGAAGCTTATTTATACGGGCTTCACGCCCAACACATGCGTCAAACTTCCGCATGTACCTTTTTCTTCACCATTATATGCATCGATATGACTTAAGTTTTGGCCAAGCTGGGTTGCCTGGCTCCTATGCTTACCCCTACGTTCCCGATTGTTCGGCTAGGCGGTAAAGGGAGCACCTCTACGATTGTTACTGCCGGGTCAGCCGGATGTGTACCTCAGACTGGGTGAAGCCGAAAGCTAGCGTTCTTAAGGGAATATTCCATCGGTGAAATAAAAGATGATCTTTTTACTCATTTTATGCGCCCCAGATGCTTTTTTCTACGTCTTTTCACGCAGTCCGGACATGCACTTTAGGGCATGCCTCCCAGCGAAAGGAACCCCTAACGGAACTATTCTCTCTGGAAGATGTTTCTTACTAACCATGTAATATAACATAACTAGTTGGGCACTTGTCTGATAAAGCACTAATGACCCCTACGCCTAGTCTCCACGCATACCCCGGTTCTTATATAACCGCTATGGTATTCGGACACACTCCGGACCGTCAGGTCCCGAGGTTGAAGCGAAAAGGTCGGCAACGACAAACGATCTACAATCCGGCTAGAAGGCATTACATATGTCAATTCAAAATTACATAGTCATTCTGACTGATTGTATTCCTCTTCTATACCATCTAACAGGCTGTCTAATTTACAGTCCTGCTGGGAATACTTCACGGCCAACTCTACTTGGCCGTATACTAAGCTTACAGGGATCTCCTTCCCGTCGGGCCCCACTGGTCCGACCTCGGCCATGTGGTTTGGGTCAGACTTCGTAAAACGGGTCTTCACCATGGCCCAGGCCTCCCTAGCGCCTTGTCGGCAGGCCGATATCTTCCACAACCGGAAGCGCCACCGAGCTCACTTTAGCTTCTCCGCAAGCGCCTTGTCGGCATGGAGTGGGCAGGCCATAAGGCTTGGGCAACGCCTCGCATCGCTTGCCAAATTCGCTCGTGCAGTTGCAAGAGTTCGGGAAGAAGGTCACCCATAGAACCGGGCATCTCCTCTGCAGGATGACCTGTGAGCATACCTACAGACATTACTCTGTTAATCGACTTCCTCGCCGAACTCTTTTTTCAAAGTTCGTTCAAGCACTTACTAAATATGCCGCGTCAAAGCTGCTGATTCTCCTTCGTGGAGTCCGACAGCTGGCCACGAACATCTTTAAGTTCGACGTCCAGCTTGGTGTTGGCATCCTGAAGATCATTCTTCTCTCGCCTCACCTTTGTCAACGTACTCTCACCGGCCTTTAGCCGGCGTAAGAGTTGTTGCTTTTCCAGATCGAGTCCGGCGCCATCTGCAAGATGATTTGTCAGATTTGCACCCACACCGCACAATACTAATCTTTTGAAGTGTATCTTACCTGAGGGGGTCTCTTTGGGCTCCCCTGCTGCGGCTAGTGCGGCCTCTAGTTGGGCCTTGCACTTTTCCAGCTCCTGGGACAGTACGGTATTCTTCTCTGTAAGAACCTGCATATTAAATGATCCTTAAATCAGTTGCTCTAACTGTTTCAAGTCTCAGGGGCTACTGGTATATATATATATTTGACCAAAATTTTCTTACCCATATGTCTTTTACATACTGCTCCATGGCTCTGGCTAAACCATTTTGAGCGGCACGGAGGTACGCATCTCCCGAATTAAAGGCATCTAAAGCCTCTTGGGAGAAACAAGCGTCACGTAGAACTGTCCGGTGACGCCTGTGGTTCATGGCACTCTCCACTTTAGAATTTGTGGCAGACAGCCTGTCCGCGTCCTCTGTCGGAGGAGCGTCCGGTGCGCGCCTTGTGCTCGCCTCCGCTTCCTGGCCAGACGTTGGAGCCTGGCTGGAGGAGGCACGATTGGCAACCTCTCCGGATGTAGTCCGGCGAGGTCTCTTCGTTCTCAAGATAGCACGAATGTTAATATGCCCTGACAGAATAACACCAGGGAAACAGAGGGTGCGCTATACCTTTGCGCGGGCATCTCAGTCCGGACTACATTCCTTTTTGCCCCACGGGGCCCTGCGGCCCCTCGTTGGCTAGCCGCCACAGGTTCGGCCTCCCGCCTCGGAAATCTCCCCTGCAAAACACGGTTTTCGTCAGAAACACCTGAATACGTGAGAATGGAATCTCTCTCAAGGGAATGAGACTCCGGTTTCTGTTACCCGGGAGGCCGGGATTAACCCTGGGTAATTAGCCGTAATGGCTACCAAGGTATTAAACTTGCTTAGCTGATGGAACACCCCATAGATAAGCTCCACCGATATGTCCGGATCCTCTTCGGAGTCCGGATCGAGGGACCGTTCTGGGTCCTCGGGCTGTGGAGGGCGGCTGTTTATATCCTTTAGCTCCTGTCGCAGTTCCTGCATTGAAGTCGTTAGACTACATATCCAACCGTGGGAGTATAAAACAAAAGGGCAAGCGCAATTGTTCACTTACCCAACTTGGAGGATCGTTCATAGTAAATCCGGCCCGCGGGTTGACGCGGAGGAATTCCTCCTTTTCTCCCTTGTACAAAGAGGATAAGATCTTTAATAGGGCGGCGGCTGAGGCCGGCCCCTTACGACCGTAACGGGTGGCGTCATCCTCCCCGTTGAAATCCCACATGGGGTGGCCTCTATATTGAAGCGACTGCACCCCCCGCATAATGCATGCGGCCCATGACTCCAATCATGGTTAGTCCGGAATGAGCCAACAGTCTTATCCGGCCCATTAGGTAAAGGACGTCTCTGTCGCTTTCTCTCTGAGAGCTCCGCGGATGCCAGCTCAAGCGTTTCTTCAAGGGAGCACTGTTGAACTCAGGGAGACCGACCCGGATAGGGTCCGGTAGCGGGACGTCATCTATGTAAAACCATTTCGAAGGCCAGTCCTCGGACGCCTTCTTTGGGGTTTCAGATAGGTATCCGGTCCCGGCGATGCGCCATACTTCGGCTCCGCCCACTTGGTATATAGACCCGTCTTCAGAACGGGGCACCAGGCAGAATAACCTCTTCCACAACACGAAATGAGCCTCAACGCCTAAAAATAGCTCGCAAAGGGCGACGAAACCCGCAATGTGTAATACGGAGGCGGGCGTGAGATTGTGCAGCTGGAGGCCGTAGAACTCCAGAAGCCCGCGGAGAAATGGATGAATTGGAAATCCCAGTCCCCTCATTAGATAGGGGACGAGGCACAACCGCTCTCCTTTAGAAGGATTGGGGGTGCTCTCCGCTTGTTTTCCGCCATTGTAGGTGGCGAGACCGGCTCGGACCGGGACCATGTATGCCTGAGGGAGAAATCCCTTGGCCTAAAGCGACACTAACTTGCTATGCGGGATGGTGCAACTCTCCCAGTCCCCGGTTTTGGGACCGGAGGGGCGAGGGGAGGAGCTGCAACGGCTGGTCATGTTGGAATGGACCTTTGCTGGAAGCGCTCTGATGATAACTCGTGGAGAGGAGAAGATGTTGTTTGGACCTAAATCCCCATCCCGTTAAATAGGTGGCTTGTTTATACGGCTAGGGGTGTGGATGTAAAAACGCCCCGGCTTTTCGCATTCGTTTGACACGTGGAAGACGGCCATTATTGGGCGTGGAAGCCGAGGAGCACTACATTACAAAAATCGGACATTATTCCTACAGGTACACAGGATTTGGAGAAGAACCCGCCTTGCAATGCCGAACAATCTGCGCGTCGGACTCGTCGTCATTGAAGCCTGGTTCGGGCGCTACTGAGGGAGTCCTGGATTGGGGGGTGTTCAGGTAGCCAGACTATACCTTCAGCCGGACTCCAGGACTATGAAGATACAAGATTGAAGACTTCGTCCCGTGTACGGATGGGACTTTCCTCGGCATGGAAGGCAAGCTTGGCGATGCGGATATTCAAGATCTCCTATCATTGTAACCGACTCTGTGTAACCCTAACCCTATCCGGTGTCTATATAAACCGGAGGGTTGTAGTCCGTAGGACATCAACTCCATATACAACAATCATACCATAGGCTAGCTTCTAGGGTTTAGCCTCCTTGATCTCGTGGTAGATCTACTCTTGTACTACCCATATCACCAATATTAATCAAGCAGGAGTAGGGTATTACCTCCATCGAGAGGGCTCGAACCTGGGTAAAAACATCGTGTCCCTTGTCTCCTGTTACCATCCGGCCTTGACGCACAGTTTGGGACCCCCTACCCGAGATCCGCCGGTTTTGACACCGACAGGCGGCGTTCCTTGTTTGGTGTCGGCTCTACGCAATGCGCGTTTGCCTAAAGATTTCAAGGGACCACGAAAGGTGCCGAATTATACGGCCGACTTACAGCCCGGGGCGTGGATCGAAAGCTATGAGATGGCCATGGAACTGTTGGATGTCAGTGACGCAGCAATGGCTAAGTACTTAACCATGATGTTGGATGGAACGGCCCGAACATGGTTAAAGGGTTTGCCTCCCAATTCTATTAGCTCATGGGCGGAGTTAAAGGCCCGGTTCATTCAGAACTTCAAGGACACTTGCAAGCAGTCCATGTCGATTGTAGACTTAACTAATTGTAAGCAGGAGGAGGGTGAATGTACCACTCATTGGGTGCGCCGGGTCAAGGAGATAATACATTCATCTGACAAGATGGATGACAGCTCTACAGTCCTCATGTTAGAGAAGAATTGCCGATTTGAACCGCTGAGGCAGAAACTGGGACGACTCAAGCGTGATTGTAATGATATGGGTCAGCTAATGGCAGCTCTAGTCAAGTATGCCGATTCTGATAGTACCAAGGATCCCACGTCTGATGAGGAAAAGACAGGGAAGGGAAAGAAGAACGGCAATGGAAAGGGTCAGCAGCACAACCCGACGAGTCAAGGAGGCAATAAACGTAAGGCTGATGGTAACCCGGAGTTTCTGGCCAATGCTAACACACAAGGTAACAATCAGAGGCGCAAGGGGAGGCCCCCTCCTCGGTCTGGCGGGTCAGGTCCATCTCTTGAGCAGTTACTCAATGAGCCCTGCCCGAGACACGGCACCCGGGAATGACCAGCCACCCACTTGTGGAAGGATTGCACAACCATGAAGGCTTTCAAGAATTCCAACACATTTGATGGCAATCATGGGTCGGGCGGCGGCTCAGGTGCCGGCGGCTCAAATTCCGGCTTTCCGGGAAATCAAGGCGGCTATAACCAGCAGCAGTCTGGCCAAGGAGGACAACATCAGCAGTAGTCGGGTTATCAAAGCCATCCAAAGCAGCTGAATAGTGGACAGTATCACGTGTTCACCACTAGCTTGTGCAAACATGACTAGAAGGTTCATAAGAGGGCCGTGAACTCTGTTGAGCCGGCAGTCCCCCGTTACCTAAGGTGGTTAGAACAGCCCATTGTATGGAGCCGGGAAGATCACCCTCCCCGGGTTGATAATCCGGGTCAGTTAGCCTTGGTGGTAGCACCTCTGGTTGGTGGATATAAATTCACTAAAGTACTCATGGATGGAGGCAGCAGCATCAACATCCTCTATTATGAGACCTTTCGACGCATGGGTTTGACTGACAAAAATCTAAAGACATCCAACACCGTTTCCATGGAGTGGTGCCTGGTAAGTCGGCATACCCAGTTGGTAATATTGAACTGGAGGTGGCCTTTGGAGATGAGTACGATTCTAGGCCTGAGAAATTAACTTTCGAGGTAGTCAAAATCAAGAGCCTGTATCATGCTCTGTTTGGGCGGCCGGCTTATGCCAAGTTTAGGGAACGGCCGTGTTATGTTTATTTGCAGCTTAAGATGTCGGGTCACAAGGGCACCATTATTGTGCATGGGAGTCGAAAGATAGCCCTGGAATGTGAAGAAGGTGATGCGGCTTATGCTGAGTCTGTTTGTGCAGCAGAGGAGCTGAAGTTTTATCAAGATAATGTTGACCCGGCGGATATGATCTCCCTGAAGAAGCCAACCACAGAGCATGACCCGGCGATGAAGTTTAAGTCGGCTGCTGAAACCAAGCTTGTTGATTTTCCTCCAGGCGATTCGTCTAAGCAGTTCAATATCAGTGCCAACTTGGATCCTAAATAGGAAAGCGCGCTCATCAAGTTCATCCATGAGAACCGGGACATCTTTGCATGGAAGCCTTCTGACATGCCGGGTGTACCGAGAGAACTCGCTGAGCACACTCTTAATATTGATCCGAAATATAAGCCGGTCAGGCAGTTTCTTCGACGGTTCAACGAAGAGAGACGGAAAGCTATTGGTGAGGAGGTGGCCCGGCTCTTGGTGGCCGGGTTTATTGTTGAAGTTTTTCACCCTGAGTGGTTGGCTAACCCGGTGCTTGTGCTTAAGAAGAACGGCACCTGGCGGATGTGTGTGGATTACACGGACTTAAATAAGGCTTGTTCGGCTAATCCCTTTGCTCTCCCCCGTATTGATCAAATCATTGATACTACGGCGGGTTGTGAGTGTTTGAGCTTTTTGGATGCTTACTCTGGCTATCATCAGATCAAGATGGCAGTTAAGGACCAGGAGAAGACGGCCTTCATTACTTCGTTTGGAGCCTTCTGCTACGTATCTATGCCATTTGGGCTCAAGAATGCCCAAGCGACTTATCAGCGGTGGGTACAGAACTGTCTCCACGATCAGATTGGATGCAATGTTCATGCTTATGTGGATGATATAGTGGTTAAATCCAGAGAGAAGGAAACCTTGATAGCTGATCTCAAGGAGACCTTTGATAATCTCATGGTTTACAAGATGATGCTTAACCCGGCCAAGTGTGTGTTTGGCGTGCCAGCAGGCAAGCTTTTGGTTTTTCTGGTTTCCAACAGAGGCATTGAAGCTAATCTGGAGAAGATCAAGGCGATCACTTCTTTGGCTAAACCACCGTGCATCAATGATATTCAGCAACTGGCGGGTCGGGTTGCTGCCTTAAGCCGGTTCATAAGCCGGTTAGGGGAGAAGGCCTTGCCATTATATCAGATGATGAAGAAAACAAACACTTTTGTTTGGAGTGATGCTGCTAATGCTGCCTTTGAAGACTTAAAGAGACAGTAATCTGAGCCGCTGGTCCTTGCGACTCCCATTGATAGAGAGCCATTGCTGTTATATGTGGCTGCTAACTCACGTGTTGTCAGTGTTGCAATCGTGGTGGAGCGCAAGGAGGCTGGCAAAGAGCATCCGGTTCAACGGCCGGTTTACTACATCAGTGAGGTGCTCATTGAATCTAAGCAAAGGTATCCACATTGGCAGAAGCTTGTTTATGGGGTGTTCATGGCAAGCCAGAAGCTAAAACAGTACTTCCAAGGTCACCCTATCACCGTGGTAAGTTCTGCCCCCTTGGGAGACATCATCCAGAATAGGGAGGCCACGGGACGAGTTGCCAAGTGGGTCATTGAGCTTGGGCCTCATGGCTTGAAGTATACCCCACGTACTGCTATTAAGTCTCAAGCCTTGGTGGACTTTATCAACGATTGGACAGAATTGCAGACACCTGAGGAGAAGTCGGATAACACGTATTGGACTATTCACTTTGATGGGTCCAGGCAGTTGGAAGGCTCGGGGGCTGGAGTCGTTTTAACTTCCCCTCAAGGTGACAAATTTTGTTATGCGCTCTAGCTCATGTTTCCTTGTACTAACAATGCAGCCGAATATGAAGCTTTGCTCCATGGTCTTCGGATGGCCAAAGAGATGAATTTGAGCCGGGTAAGATGCTTGGGCGACTCAGATCTCATGGCTCAATAGGTGTCAGGCAAGTGGGACTCCAAGGATCCCCTCATGGCGGCTTATCGCCGTGAAGTTGATGTTGTGGCTGGGCACCTCAAGGGTTATCAAGTAGAACACATTGATCGAAGGAAGAATGAGGCGGCAGATGCTTTAAGGCGGCTGGGATCTCAGCGTAAGCCGGTACCACCTAACACCTTCTTGGATGTCTTGCATAACTCTTCTGTTAAGTTACCCACAGAGGAAGACTTAGCTGTGCCAGACCCGAAGGCGCAGCTGGTGGCGGCTCTTCACGTCATCCCGAATTGGACAGTGCCATATTTGGCTTACATGACCCGGGGAGAGTTGCCTGAGGATGAGACCTTGGCGAGACAAATTCTCAATCGGTCTAAGTCCATGACAATTGTTCACGGTGAGTTGCATCATCGCAGTGTCACTGGGGCATTTCAATGTTGTGTATCGCCTACAGAAGGACAGGAAATACTTCGTGAGATCCATGAAGGGGATTGCAGTCATCATGCCGGCTCAAAATCTCTTGTGGCCAAAGCCTTCCGACATGGGTTTTATTGGCTGACGGCTCATGCTGATGTGGAAGATCTGGTCAGTAAATGTGACGGATGTCAGAAATTCTCATGACGAGCTCATGTGCCGGCTCAAGAGTTGAGGATGATTCCAATTACTTGGTCGTTCGCAGTCTGGGGGCTTGACATGGTTGGGCCTTTCAAGAGGTCTAAATATAAAAAGACGCACCTCCTGGTGGCGGTTGATAAATTTACAAAGTGGGTTGAGGCAGAGCCGGTCAGTAAGTGTGATGCAGCCACGGCGGTTCAGTTCATGAAAAAGGTGATCTTTCGTTTTGGTTTTCCACAGCATCATAACTGATAATGGCACTGATCTCTCTAAGGGTGCCATGGAAGAGTTCTGTCAACGAGAACATATCCGGCTTGATGTTTCGGTAGTTGCCCATCCTCAATCCAACGGTCAAGCAGAAAGAGCCAATCAGGAGATCTTGAAAGGTATAAAGCCCCGGCTCTTGGTCCCCTTACAGCGGATGCCGGGTTGTTGGGTGGAGGAGTTACCTTCTGTGATTTGGAGCATCAACACTACACCTAACAGATCTACGGGTTATACACCTTTCTTCATGGTATACGGAGCAGAGGCGGTCCTGCCAAGTGACATCCGTCATGACTCGCCCTGCGTGGCGGATTACGTTGAGGCTGACAATGAACGAGCTCGTCAGGATGCACTTGACTTGTTGGATGAAGAGCGAGACTTGGTAATAGCCCGCTCGGCGATTTACCAGCAAGACCTGCGCCGCTACCACAGCCGCCGGGTTATGTCCAGAACCTTTCAGGAAGGTGAATAAGTGCTCCGGCTCATCCAGGATCAATCCGACATGCACAAGCTATCCCCTCCTTGGGAAGGACCCTTTGTGGTCAGCAAGAACCTGAACAACGGGTCATATTACCTCATTGATGTTCGAGAGCACAAAGACTCACGTAAGTCGGAAGAGGAGACCCGCCGGCCGTGGAATATCGCTCAACTTCGGCCTTATAATACTTGAGCCACCGGCTCTTAGGATGTACATATTTTTGACGATGTATATATTATAAAAAGCAATAAAGCAAGACCTCTGTCCTTTTCATCCTCAAAAGTTTACATGTCTTCCTTGTCACGTTGTTGAAGCAACCAACAGGGAGCGGATCATATCTAAATCCGGCTTTCCCTTTGGTCCGGCTTATGATCATATCTGAATCTGGCCATGATCACCTGGGGGCTCCCTGTTCAAACATAGGTCGTGTTCGAACCAAAGAGAACATAACTGTCGATACCCACTTGATCGGCATACTGCCAAACCCACTAGGGGGCTTCTTGATCATATCTGAATCATAGCTTAACCCCTTTGGGTCTGACGTGGATCGTATTTGAATCAGCGTCAATAAACAACTCTTATGGTCACTTGGGGGCTTCCTGTTCAAACATAGGTCGTATTCGAACCAAAGAGAACATAGTTGTCGATACCCACCTTATCGGCACCGCGAAAGCCACTGGGGGCTATATGATTGTATCCGAATCTTAGCTTAACCCCTTTGGAACAGTTCACTGATCGTATTCGAATCAGAAGCCTTTGAATTCTGTTAATTATTCACCATACGTTGTAAGTATGATTATTTGACTACCTTGAGATCCTCTTGAAAGTACTTATGGGGTGGTTCTTGTTCCACCGACAAGTTTCAGGAGTTTAAGCTTACCCTCATTGTTTGGGTCACATAAGCCGGCGAGATCATCAAAAGGATCACAGGTATGCTATTATGATCCTGTCTAACAGGTATAGTCGTAAGCCGGCCTTTATATGATTTTTTGGTTCACACTCCGGGTTATCAATACCTTATGTGACCCCCGATGCGATAAGTCGCCGAGGGAATTGTGTTTGTTTTATATGCAGGGCAATACAAGCAATTTCTTTTAACATAAAGGAAACAGAAGACCAATATAAACCGGAAGCATATAAACAACGACGGCTTAAGAAAGTATTGAGCGCCATAAACATGCGCGAAGGCATGGCAAAAATCGAGTGTTTTCTACCCTATTACAAGACTCCCCGAGTCTGAATAATGAAGCATTGTTTTTTCACAATACATAAACATACGACGCCTGGCGGTTTACTCCTTTGGTTGGCCTGAAGTTTCCGGGTTATCCTTCTCCGCTCCTCCGTCGGCTACCATGTCCTGGAAGGTTGATGATGCCCAATCAATGCCACTCAAAGCTTCAAACTCAGCTTCATCATCTATTAACCCGGCTGGGTCGACTTCAGGGGAAAAGGTACACTTACGAATTGGAGGGATCAGGCTGACTTCGTCATAATGAGGCGTTGGGATTCTTCGATTCTCGCTGTCATAACCCGGCTGATACTTGGTAAGGTCAGTATCATTCCCAATGAGAGTAGCCACAGGGCGTAACTCCCTCACACGGGCGGTGAAATCCTTCTCATCAAACAAGGTACCATCTTGTTTCAAGCTTGGGTATCCAAGGGCAATGTCAGCCGGGTCTAGCTCTGGTAACCATGCCTTGGCCCGACTCAATGCGGCTATAGCTCCGGCTGTTGCAGATGCCCATCTTAGCTCTTGGACCCGCTGAGGTAGCACAGCGAGCCGCTTTAGCATGTCCTGCAAAAGATGGGGAACACCATTTGATAAAGCCACAACGGCCAAAGCACGTTGTGAACCGGTGTAGAGTTGTTCCACCAGAGTATAAACCGCCTTCAGCTTGATCAACATGCTCTGGTTAAGGTTTGTGCTCCTGGGGCCTACATCAACAAACATCAGGTGAGCCGGAGGTAACGATTGAAATAGTCATCGAAGAAGGTTTGCAATACTTAATGATTGGACAAGCAGCTTACTGAAGATTGCTGAGACCATTTGAGATATTTGGCGCTTTAAGCCGGATAGCTCGGCTGTTGCTTCTGCAAGCGACGCCTCTGCTTTCTCGGCCCGGGTGACCAAAGAGGCCTTTTCATCGGCCCAGTTTTTCTTGTCTGCTTCAAAGTTTTTCTTCAACTTCTCTTGTTCAGAGACGCTGAACTCAAACTTGGAGTTGGCTTTTTTGATCTCAGCCTCTTGAGCTTCCAGGCGATTCTTCATATCAGCGATCTCCGACTCAAATTGATTTATGGTGGCCTGCATCAATGCCGGGTTACAGTCAGGATTATTATAAGATAACATTAAGTCCCAAGCACTTTGCAAGCAAAGATACTTGACACTTGGGGGCTAATGTATGCTGAAGAATTCTAAAGTCACTACGGCGGTTCACGAAAATTAAAGTCCCAAGCACCTTGCAAGCAAAGATACTTGGCACTTGGGGGCTAATGTGTATTGCAAATTCAAAAGTATTATGCTACACCGGTTTAAATATCTTGTTCTAAAGCCGGCTCTTGAGATAAGCCGGGCGTTTGACAAGCACCACTACGTAGATCTTAAGTCTACACCATATTTGTTTATAAGCAATAGACTTGGGGGCTGGTATAGTAAGTATGAATAAGGAAAAGTAATAAGGTCATACCTCAGATTTTTGCTATATCTGCTTCACCATGTCAATTTCCAAATCACGGCTGTTGTGTACTTGATTCACATAACCAGAAACAATCTCTCCAATGGTCAGGTGAGTGTAATCAGTGGCAACCAGCTTGGCCTTTCGGTGCTCCAAAAGTTCCTCTTTCGCAGAGCACTTGGCCAATATGGTGGGTCTTCCCGGTTCAATGAATTGGGTCTTGGTGATCTCGACTTCCGGGTCATCTGCTTTGGCCGGGCTAGGAGCTTCCGGGTTATCAAAGCTGTGGAGAACTTGTTCAGTAGGCGGGTCAGAGGGAGGTACTGGAACGTCATGAGATGGCTCAGGCGGCGGCTCGTGGGCAGGGGTTTCAGGGGTAGTCGTTCCAAGTTCCGGCTCAGTTACAACCGGTTCTTTGGACGGTTTATTCTTCTTTTCCCTTTACTGGGCTTCACTTGTACACTAGGGACAAGTCAGAGAAATTAATACAAGAGTATGGGTAAGATAAACATAAGGTGAGCAAAGTTTTCATTACCGTGGTGCGGTTTTGGAAGCCGGCATATTTGATTGCATAGACTCGCCAGAGGAAGGGGAAGTATCCTGATAGTTGGAGTCAGATGAATTGAGAGGTTGACGAATGAAACCCGCCAAAGGTAAAAGAGGACGTAAGTCGGAGATAACCTCAGGCCTGCGCTTCCTGGTAACATCAGGTAAGCCGGAGGAGAGTTCTACGTCTTTGCTTGTCCGGGTCTGCCTCCGGCTCTCATAAATCTGTCGCTTCAAAAGAAATTGAGGATCTTGGTAAGCTAAAGGATGTGAAAATCTTACTTTTCGGGTCACTCTTCGGATTTTCTGCTGCGGCAAAGACTCGGAGTCGGAGGAGATTATAGTTACCTCTTCCTCAACGGCTTGGCTGTTTCCCGTATCCTCTTGAAAGGAATTATTGTCAATAAGATGATGATAAAAGAGACAGGGGAGTTAAGAGTTACCTCTTCATCATCATCATCGGTGTCATCTAGTTTTAACATAGCTGAAGCGCCGGGCTTCTTCTTCCTTGAAGTTCCTGTCTTGGCAGTTTTCCTCTCGGCTCTGTTGGTCGCTCTGGCTTGCTTGGCAGCCTCATGGTCATATTGGACCTTCCAGAAATTATCATTTGCGTGTGAATAATGATAAAGGGTTATGAGTAAAAGCAAGGTATGGCACAATAAGTGTATAATTGTTGAGATCGACGACTTACCGCAGGAGCCGGGTTCTTCTTGCAGAAAGGAAGTAAGCCAAAGGCATTACTAACCACTGAGCCTTCTTTCAACAAAGACTGAGTCATAGCTTCAACCACATCATCTGGTAAGTCGTCAGGGCTATGACGCAGCGGGTCATCCCTCTCGCCTGAGTAAGTGCACATTAAGCCGGGGCGGCGGCTTAATGGGATCACCCACCAGGAGATCCAGACTCGGACCAAGTCAATGTCGTCTAAGCCGTTCCCCAAGAGAGCTTTAATTTTCTTGATGGTGGGAGCGAGTGGAAGACGTTCAACAGCAGTTAATTTGTCCGACAACGGGTGATTAGATTCAAGGGGCAGAGCGCGAAAGCCGGGCAGCGGGTTTTCATCAGCCGGAGAAGTATCTTGGCAGTAAAACCACGTCTGGTTCCAATCTTTTGGGTGGCTTGGCAGTTCAGCATATGGGAAAAGGCAGTCTCTCCGCCACTGAATTGAGATGCCGCCAAGTTCCAGACTGGGCCCGTTGGCATGTTCATTTTGCCGGTTTAGGTAAAACAATTCTCTGAACAAAAGTAAGTTGGGCTCTTCTCCAAGGTACACTTCATAGAAGACTTGGAAGTTGCAAATATTTGACACGGAATTGGGTCCGATGTCTTGAGGTCTGAGGTCAAAGAATTGCAAAACATCCCTGAAGAATTTTGAGCCGGGTGGAGCAAATCCCCGGCTCATATGATTAGTAAAAATGATCACTCCCCCCTCCTTGGGTTGAGGTTTCTCCTCTGACGGGTTAGGAGCACGATAAGACATGACCTCCTTCTTGGGCAGATGGCCAGACTTCACAAATTCAAACAAAGTGCTTTCTGTAACGGTGGACTTGACCCAGTTACAGGTCACAGGAGCCTTGGGAGCCTTGGGTGCCATTATGAAAGTAGAAGCCTATGACAAAATAAGAAATTTCCGGTTCAACTTTAACCCGGAAGAAAACCGTTTTAAGTCTATTCAAGATGGCGGCTTAAGAAGGGGCCTAATGACATATGGCTAAATGTGTTTTGGCATCTAAAGCCGTTACGGGTTTCAGAAGCAGTTAAAGTTATCTTAAGTCGCCGGAAGCAAGCAAGGTGGACGATCTGTGTTGTCTTCTTAAACCGGCTACATAGACTACTATGGCTAAACAGATTTAACAGGGGCAGTTTTTGGCTAAGTATGGAACAAACAGGTTTCGCAAGTTGCAGCTATTATTTTGGATCAAATGGCCGCTCTGAAAATAAAAAGTTCTAGACCTAAAACTAGTGCAGATAAGTTCATGCGTTCGAAGGAAGCTTCTGAACAAAGGAAAAGGGATCTACCCGCGTTTGAAATGGATGCGAAACAGCTACCACAGTAGTTCTACATTATCTGAGGATCCGAAAAAGGCATTGGAAGTGGAATCTATCAAGGCTTTGTGATGGGCGGCGACGAACACTGACGAACTCGAGTAGCCGCAATGCAGATTTAAGGCAGGGAAGGTAAGGGACTTACAGATGCGGAGCTGCTGCGGATATTCGCCGTTGGATTCTGGTCGGATTCAGGTTGATGCAGCGGCCTGAGTTGGTGAAGACAAGGAGCTTGGCAGCGGCGGCGGCGGAGGAGCTCGAGTGACAGAGAAGCAGTGGGAGGAAGAAGATGACTGAAGGGGGGAGAACGAGGAAGACCTAGGTCGTGCCTATTTATAAGGAAAGGCCGACTAAGACGGCGTGAGAAATGAGGAGATCAAACATCATTATCCAACGACCCCGACGCCTCAGTTTTCGGGATGGTTAGTAAAGGCAAAGATCCGTTGAGGATATGGCGGAGTAAAATATAAAGTTCATGGAAGATGATGTCACGGCGGGTTATCACGGATCCAGAGGATGACGTCACGGCGGGTTACAACCTTTGCACTAACGGAAGACATAAAGGATTGTTTTTTAAGGTATTTTAAGATTGACATGAATCGGTTCAAATCAATCTGGGGCCTAATGTTGGGGATATAACTATTTGTGTAAGCCGCCCATGAGGGGCCGGTTTATGGAAAGAAGGATTCACCAGTAAGAAGCCCAAGACCCAACATGAAGATGGCGGTTCAATAAGAGGCCTAAAGCCCGCAGGCGACTTAAGGCCCGTAGTGGTAAACCGCCATAATGGCATGACTTGTATCATAAGGTAGAATTAACTAGTCACCCAGCTGGACACTGTTTATGAGCCGACCGGGACTCTATAGACCACAGGGCGTCAACCTGTGTATATAAGGGGACGACCCGCTGTCGGCTTAGAAAAAGAAACAACTCATCGAGAACCGGGCATAGCGTATCTCGCTCCCTGATCATCGAAACCCTAGCAATACCAAATCAACTAGACGTAGGCCTTACCTTCACCGTAAGGGGACGAACTAGTATGACTCTCTCGTGTCCTTTGTCCCGATTAACCCCTTTAAGCTTCCTAGTTGCGATGGCTCCACGACTAAGTCCTTGCAAGAGGACATCTGTCGTGACAATTCCACGACATCGACTACATGGCACTTCACAAAATTTGGGCACAAGGGAATGCATTGTGGAGTAGTTATTAGATGATGGGTTACTAGAGTGACAGAAGCTTCAACCCTAGTTTATGCGCTACTTCTATGCGCTACTTCGCAAGGGACTGATTTGGATCGAAATGTTTAATGCTATGGTTAGATTTTATCTTAATACTTTTCTCGTAGTTACGGATGCTTGCGAGGGGGTTGATCATAAGTGGGAGGTTTGTTCAAGTATGATTCACACCTGATTTAGGATTCATCCAAAGTCTCATCAATACTCAATACACTTGATGTTAAAAAGTGCAGGCCTTCATCCGAGTGCTTGGCCATGTAAATCAGATCATCTAACTTGTTGCGTACAATCGAAATCTTTTTCCTCGAAGCTGCATTCAAGGTGTCTATTTCCTTCTCTTCTAGTAAATTCCCACGCTGATCATACACATTCTCCCTGTAAATAAAAATGATGTTGGTTATTTGATATCCAATTAGAACACCAATCGTATAATTTTATACATGTGCACCGTTTCTACCATCTTTTCATGAATCTAGTAGGATGGAAGTTCATTTTGATTTTCGGCCCTCAACATCTCGATGATATGGCGGCACAGGATTCCAATTGTTTCAAATAACTTGCATGGATAATTAGCTATCATGCTCGTGGACTTGTGGTGTTGCACTAAACTTCCGTAATCCTGTGGGATCGACCTCTCAAGGACACAATTTTTATTCCTTCATCTTGTGAAATTCCTTGGACGCAATAATGGTCTCTTGCTTCAACAATCTCTTCTTTCTCAAAGACCTCAAACGCAAGCACTTTTCTTCCTTATTTTTCTACTTCCCTTTGTGTCGGTAGTCGCGGGGTCGTATAAATGGTTGAGTTGTCAGCAGTCAACTCCTCTTGACGTTGGCATTCTAACATTGTGTCAAATCTAATCCAGAACTCAACAAAAGTAAGTTTAAGATGAATGAAATGGTTAAAACATGAATTTGCACTTTTAGACATTGATGTTGTTCACAGAATGCCTGTCAATAGTAACTCCATAAAATAAGTTGGCATCCATCACTCATGAATGATATACCTTTTAGCCAACCACTTATTCTCCTCCAAGGTGAAGTAGGTAATGAAGAAATTTCACTATGACTCAAACTCGGCTAGAGTTTTTGAAACATAGACATGAATCATCTTGTCCCAAAATTTAGAATCTTCTCTAATTATTGTTCCAATATTCTCGAGAAGTTTATCCATTATGTGGCACATACTTAACCTATGCAAAGTGGTCAGAAAAACTTTATCAATCACATTCTTCATGCTAACAACTTCGTCAGTTATAATAAGTTTAGGTGCTACCCCTCCCATTGCTCTAAGGAAGGTCCCAAACAACCAAACATATGACTGAAGTCTGCTCATTTAGTAGGAATATCGCACAAAAAAACACTTTATAAGTGATGGTTGATGGTATACGTAGAATCAAAGGATAGCACACAATCACCACCAAAGAGAATGTTGTTTTTCCTACTCATGGAATCTATTCAGAACACATACATTAACCCCACCCCCTCATGATTGACAATAAAAGCATAAAAAGGATGGATTCACATCTGGCTGTATAGCTAGGTGGGCGACAAATATTTGAGCATCAACGTCCCTGATTTTAAGCCTGAGGTCACAGTAGTAATTCTGCAGGTCCCTCTTTGTGCATCTAATATTCGGAAACCCACATTCGCTGACTTGAAGAAGCAAGTATGCCTGGCATGTGCCTATGCTTGCTTTGTGGCATGTGTATAGTGCATTTTCGCCCTCTATCAACTATACTATTCGATCTGATCATCTGGCGTTTATAAGGGATACAAGGCCATGAATGTGGCGCTCAATCCATGATTATATCTTTTAGGTGTTATCGCCTCACAACTTTACAAAGATATGTGCATCACAGCCACATCGCGTGGTTGTATTATTACGGATTTTCTTTAGTGGATTTTTAACCTCCTTGCCCATCCCTACTGCACATGAAACACTTTGTCCAACCATCTTATTGTTCAACTTTTTCTGCTATCCAACACGAACTCTAAAACTCACACGATCTGCTTATGACTTCTAGAACTCCTCCACGGCCTCAAGCCCTTAAAATGCCATCCCTACTTTAGGCTTCAATTGCTCGTTGCATCCTAGTGTAAAAGATTAGCACTGAAACATAAATAATGAATCACAATAATCATCGCCATGCATAACTCTTTGAACTGAAAAGTGGCCCGGGTCAAAGAAAGTTAGTCAAACTCACAAGTAGAGGAATCCTGCCTTTTTTCTGTAGCAAATTCTCCCTCAATCATTACAGCTTGCAACCCATTGTTGCGTGATTTTCCAGCTGCACATACCTCAACATGATGAGTTGTCCATATTCTAGAGAGTAGCTATACATATACAATGTAAACAAATATTAGTTGTTTATATGTGTTACCTGAATATTAGTTAGTTTTCTGCGGTGGTAGCATTTTCGCCTTCAAAAACTGGGCAAGTGGATGGGTTTCACGGCGGCAAGATTGGGATCCTTATTAGGGTCACCAAGTGATTTATGGAAGAAGGTGGGAATTAAATCCATTTATGTTGAATCAGATGTACCTGTTAGAATATAATGTATGTATGTACGGTAGGATATAAACTGTATATAAACTTTAACTTGTGTGCGTTGCAATCCTTGTAATTTGGTAGTTAGGTCGATGGTGTTGATCCTTATCTTGTGTTTAGCTAACTTGAGGATCAAGCCTAACCTAACTACTAAATTTGTAAACCCTAGCCTCTAGCTATATATAACACGTAACACGTCCCTGCAAGGCATGCGCTTTTGGGGAACGTAGTATTTCAAAAAAAAATCCTACGATCACGCAAGATCTATCAAGGAGAAGCATAGCAACGAGCGGGGAGAGTGTGTCCACGTACCCTCATAGACCGAAAGCAGAAGCGTTTAGTAACGCGATTGATGTAGTCGAACATCTTCGCGATCCAACCAATCAAGTACCAAACGCACGGTACCTCCACGATCTGCACACGTTCAGCTCGGTGACGTCCCTCGAACTCTAGATCCAGCTGAGGCCGAGGGAGAGTTCTGTCAGCACGATGGCGTGGTGACGGTGATGATGAAGTTACTGGCGCAGGGCTTCACCTAAGCACTACGATGATATGATCGAGGTGTGAAACTGTGGAGGGGGGCACCGCACACGGCTAAGAGATTATCTTACATGTCTATGGGGTGCCCCCCTCCCCATATAAAGGAGTGGAGGAGGGGAGGGCCGGCCCTCATAGGGCGCGCCCAAGGGGGGAGTCCTACTCCCAGTAGGAGTAGGTTTCCCCCTTTCCCTAGTTGGAGTAGGAGAAGAAGAAAGAGGGAGAAGGAGAGAAGGAAAGGGGGGCCGCCCCCCCACCCCAATTCGGATTGGGCTGGGGGGCGCCCTCCACCTGTCCGCCTCCTCCTCTCTCCCACTAAGGCCCAATAAGGCCCATTGACTCCCCGGGGGGTTCCGGTAACCTCCCGATACTCTGGAAAATGCCCGAACTCATCCGGAACCATTCCGGTGTCCAAACATAGCCTTCCAATATATTGATCTTTATGTCTCAACCATTTCGAGACTCCTCATCATGTCTGTGATCACATCCGGGACTCCAAAATACCTTCGGTACATTAAAACACATAAACTCATAATAGCGATCGTCATTGAACGTTAAGCGTGCGGACCCTACAGGTTCGAGAACTATGCAGACATGACCGAGACTCACTTCCGGTCAATAACCAATAGCGGAACTTGAATGCTCATATTGGTTCCTACATATTCTATGAATATCTTTATCGGTCAAACCGCATAACAATATATGTTGTTCCCTTTGTCATCGGTATGTTACTTGCCCGAGATTCGATCATCGGTATCATCATACCTAGTTTAGTCTCGTTACCAGCAAGTCTCTTTACTCGTTCCGTAATGCATTATCCCGCAACTAACTCATTAGTCACATTTCTTGCAAGACTTATAGTGATGTGCATTACCGAGAGGGCCTAGAGATACCTCTCCGATACTCGGAGTGACAAATACTAATCTCAATCTATGCCAACCTGACAAACACCTCCGGAGACACGTGTAGAGCATCTTTATAATCACCCAGTTACGTTGTGACGTTTGATAGCACACAAGGTGTTCCTCCGGTATTCGGGAGTTGCATAATCTCATCGTCAGAAGAACATGTATAAGTCATGAAGAAAGAAATAGCAATAAAACTCAACGATTATAATGCTAAGCTAACGGATGGGTCTTGTCCATCACATCATTCTCTAATGATGTGATCCCGTTCATCAAATGACAACGCATGTCTATGGTCAGGAAACTTAACCATCTTTGATTAACAAGCTAGTCTAGTAGAGGCATACTAGGAACGCTTTGTTTTGTCTATGTATTCATACATGTATCAAGTTTCCGGTTAATACAATTCTAGCATGAATAATAAACATTTATCATGATATAAGGAAATATAAATAACAACTTTATTATTGCCTCTGGGGCATATTTCCTTCAGTCTCCCACTTGCACTAGAGTCAATAATCTAGTTCACATCGCCATGTGATTTAACACCAATAGTTCACATCTTTATGTGATTAATTCACATCGCCATGTGACTAATACCCAAAGGGTTTTTCTAGAGTCAATAATCTGGTTCACATCACTATGTGATTAACACCCAAAGAGTACTAAGGTGTGATCATGTTTTGCTTGTGAGAGAAGCTTAGTCAATGGGTTTGTCAAATTCAGAGCCGTATGTATTTTGCAAATTTTCTATGTCTACAATGCTCTGCATGGAGCAACTCTAGCTAATTGCTCCCACTTTCAATATGTATCCAGATTGAGACTCAGAGTCATCTGGATCGGTGTAAAAGCTTGCATCGGCGTAACTCTTTATGACGAACTCTTTATAACCTCCATAACTGAGAAATATCTCCTTAGTCTTCTAAGGATAATCTTGACCGCTGTCAAGTGATCCAATCCTGCATCAATATGGTACCCCTTGACAAACTCATGGCAAGGTACACAATAGGTTTGGTACACAGCATAGCATACTTTATAGAACCTATGACTGAGGCATAGTGAGTGACTTTCATTCTCTTTCTATTTTCTGCCTGGTCGTGATTTGAGTCTTACTCAACTTTACACCTTGTAATACAGGCAAGAACTCCTTCTTTACTTGTTCAATTTTGAACTACTTCAAAAATCTTGTCAAGGTATGTACTCATTGAAAATACTTATCAAGCGTCTTGATCTATCTCTATGGATCTTGATTCCCAATATGTAAGCAGCTTCACTGAGGTCTTTATGCTTTCCAGAAAATTCTATATCATTTCCGATCAACAATATGTCATTCACATATACTTATCAGAAAGGCTATAGTGCTCCCACTCACTTTCTTGTAAATACAGGCTTCACTGCAAGTCTGTATAAAACCATATGCTTTGATCACCTTATCAAAGCGTATATTCCAACTCCGAGATTCTTGCACCACTCCATAGATGGATCGCTAGAACTTGCATACTTTGTTAGCATCTTTAGGATTGACAAAACCTTCTAGTTGCATCATATACAACTCTTCTTCAATAAATCCATTAAGGAATGCAGTTTTGACATCCATTTGCCAGATTTCATAAAATGCGGCAATTGCTAACATGATTCGGACAGACTTAAGCGTCGCTATGAGTGAGAAAATCTCATCATAGTCAACACCTTGAACTTGTCGAAAACCTTTTGCAACAAGTCAAGCTTTGTAGATAGTAACACTACCATCAGCGTCCGTCTTCCTCTTGAAGATCCATTTATTCTTAATGTCTTGTCGATCATCGGGCAAGTCGACCAAAGTCCACACTTTGTTCTCATACATGGATCCTATCTCACATTTCATGGCCTCAAGCCATTTATCGGAATCTGGGCTCATCATCACTTCGTCATAGTTCGTAGGTTCGTCATGGTCAAGTAACATGACCTCCAGACCAGGATTGCCGTACCACTCTGGTGCGGACCTTACTCTGGTTGACCTGCGAGGTTCAGTAGTAACTTGATCTGAAGTTTCATGATCATTATCATTAGATTCCTCACTAATTGGTGTAGGAATCACTGCAACTGATTTCTGTGATGTACCTTCCAATTTGGGAGAAGGTACAATTACCTCATCAAGTTCTACTTTCCTCCCACTCGCTTCTTTAGAGAGAAACTCCTTCTCTAGAAAGGATCCATTCTTAGCAACGAATATCTTGCCTTCGCATCTGTGATAGAAGGTGTAACCAACAGTCTCCTTTGGGTATCCTATGAAGACACATTTCTCCGATTTGGGTTTGAGCTTATCAGGTTGAAACTTTTTCACATAAGCATCGCATCCCCAAACTTAAGAAACCACAGCTTAGGTTTCTTGCCAAACCACAGTTCATATGGTGTTGTCTCAAGAGATTTAGATGATGCCCTATTTAACGTGAATGCAGTTGTCTCTAATGCATAACCCCAAAATGATAGTGATAAATCGGTAAGAGACATCATAGATCGCACCATATCTAATAAAGTACGGTTATGACATTCGGACACACCATTACGCTGTGGTGTTCCAGGTGGCGTGAGTTGCGAAACTATTCCACATAGTTTCAAATGAAGATCAAACTCGTAACTCAAATATTCGTCTCCGCAATCAGATCGTAGAAACTTTATTTTCTTGTTATGATGATTTCCCAGTTCACTCTGAAATTCTTAGAACTTTTCAAATGTTTCAGACTTATGTTTCATCAAGTAGATATACCCATATCTGCTCAAATCAACTATGAAGGTCAGAAAATAAAGATACCGGCCGCGAGCCTCAACACTTATCGGATCGCATACATCAGTATGTATTATTTCCAATAAGTCAGTTACTCGCTCCATTGTTTCGGATAATGGAGTCTTAGTCATCTTGCCTATGAGGCATGGTTCGCAATCATCAAGTGATTCCAAAAGTCCATCAACATGGAGTTTTGTGCTTTACACCAATATGACCTAAACGGCAGTGCCACATATAAGTTGCACTATCATTGTTAACTTTACATCTTTTGGCTTCAATATTATGAATATGTGTATCACTACGATCGAGATTCAATAAACCATTTATATTGAGTGTATGACCATAGAAGGTTTTATTCATGTAAATAGAACAACAATTACTATTTGACCTAAATGAATAATAGTATTGCAATAAACATGATCCAATCATATTTATGCTCAACGCAAACACCAAATAACATTTATTTTAGGTTCAACACTAATCCCGAAGGTAAAGGGAGTGTGCGATGGTGATCTCATCAACCTTGGAATCACTTCCAACTCAGATCATCACCTCGCCCTTAACTAGTCTCTGTTTATTTTGCAACTCCTGTTTCGAGTTACTATTCTTAGCAACTGAACCAGTATCAAATACTCAGGGGTTGCTATAAACACTAGTAAAGTACACATCAATAACATGTATATCAAATATACCTTTGTTCACTTTGTCATCCTTCTTATCTGCCAAGTATCTAGGGTAGTTCCACTTCAAGTGATCATTTCCTTTGCAGTAGAAGCACTCAGTTTCAAGCTTGGGTCTATCTTTGGGCTTCTTCATGGGAGTGGCAACTTGCTTGCCATTCTTCTTGAAGTTCCCTTCCCTTGCCCTTTTAATTGAAACTAGTGGTTTTGTCAACCACCAACATTTGATGCTTTTCTTTGTTTCTACCTTCGTCGATTTCAGCATCACGAAGAGCTCGGGAATCGTTTTCGTCATCCCTTGCATATTATAGTTCATCACGAAGTTCTAGTAACATGGTGATAGTGACCACAGAACTCTGTCAATCACTATTTTATCTGGAAGATTAACTCCCACTAGATTCAAGCGATTGTAGTACTCAGACAATCTGAGCACATGCTCACTGGTTGAGCTATTCTCCTCCATCTTGTAGGCAAAGTACTTGTCAGAGGTCTCATACCACTCGACTCGGGTATGAGTCTAAAATACCAATTTCAGCTCTTGGAACATCTTATATGCTCTTTGGCATTCAAAACACTTTTGAAGTCCGGTTCTAAGCCGTAAAGCATGTCGCACTAAACTATCAAGTAGTTATCATACCGAGCTTGCCAAACGTTCATAACATCTGCATCTGCTCCTACAATAGGTTCATCACCTAGCGGTCCATCAACGACATAATTCTTCTGTGCAGCAATGAGGATAACCCTCGGATCACGGACCTAGTCCGCATCATTCCTACTATCATCTTTCAACATAGTTTTTCTCTAGGAACATATCAAATATAAACGGGGATCTATATTGCAAGCTATTGATCTACAACATAGTTATGCAAATACTATCAGGAGTAAGTTCATGATAAATTAAAGTTCAATTAATCATATTGCTACCTCTTGAGCATTGCATTGGTTTTCCCTTGAAGAGGAAAGGGTGATGCAGCAACGTAGCCTAAGTATTTCCATCAGTTTTTGAGAACCAAGGTATCAATCCAGTAGGAGGCCGCGCTCAAGTCCCTTGCACCTACACAAACAAATAAGAACCTTGCAACCAACGCGATAAAGGGGTTGTCAATCCCTTCACGGCCACTTGCAAAAGTGAGATCTGATAGAGATGATAAGATAATATTTTTGGTATTTTTATGATAAAGATTAAAACTAAAGAAAGAAAAATAAACGGTAATAGAAATAACGGTAGATTAATATGATAGAGAATAGACCCGGGGGCCATAGGTTTCACTAGTGACTTCTCTCAAGATAGCATAAGTATTAAGGTGGGTAAACAAATTACTGTCGAGCAATTGATAGAATTCAGCATAGTTATGAGAATATCTAGGTATGATCATGTATATAGGCATCAGGTCCGTGACAAGTAGACCGACTCCTGCCTGCATCTACTACTATTACTCCACACATCGACCGCTATCCAGCCTGCATCTAGAGTATTAAGTTCATAAGAATGGAGTAACGCTTTAAGCAAGATGACATGATGTAGAGGGATAAACTAATGCAATATGATATAAACCCCATCTTTTTATCCTCGATGGCAACAATACAATACATGTCGTTTCCCCTACTGTCACTGGGATCGAGCACCGCAAGATTGAACCCAAAGCTAAGTACTTCTCCCATTGCAAGAAAGATCAATCTAGTAGGCCAAGACAAACTGATAATTCGAAGAGACTTGCAAAGGTAACCAATCATACATAAAAGAATCCAGAGAAGATTCAAATATTGTTCATAGATAATCTTGATCATAAACCCACAATTCATCGGATCTCGACAAACACACCGCAAAAGAAGATTACATCGAATAGATCTCAAAGAGAATCGAGGAGAACTTTGTATTGAGATCCAAAGAGAGAGAATAAGCCATCTAGCTAATAACTATGGACCCCGAAGGACTGAGGTAAACTACTCACACATCATCGAAGAGGCTATGGTGTTGATGTAGAAGCCCTCCGTGATCAATGCCCCCTCCGGCAAGACGCCGGAAAAGGCCCCAAGATGGGATCTCACGGGTAAAGAAGGTTGCGGCGGTGGAATTAGGTTTTCGTGGTGCTCTTCGATGGTTTGGGGGTACGTAGGCATATATAGGAGGAAGAAGTAGGTCGGCGGAGCCACGAGGGGCCCATGAGAGTGGAGGGCGCGCCTAGGGGGGTAGGCGCGCCTCCCTACCTCGTGGATTCCTCGTTGGTTGCTTTACGTCCACTCCAAGTCCTCTGGATCACGTTTGTTCTGAAAATCACGTTCCCGAAGGTTTCATTCCGTTTGGACTCCGTTTGATATTCTTTTTCTGCGAAACACTAAAATAGGCAAAAAAACAACAATTTAGGCTGGGCCTCCAGTTAATAGGTTAGTCCCAAAATAATATAAAAGTGTATAAATAAGCCCATTAAACATGCAAAACAAAATATATAATAGCATGGAACAATCAAAAATTATAGATACGTTGGAGACGTATCAGGCATCCCCAAGCTTAATTCCTGCTCGTCCTCGAGTAGGTAAATGATAAAAACAGAATTTTTGATGTGGAATGCTTCTTAGTATAATTCTCAATGTAATTCTTTTTATTGTGGCATGAATATTTAGATCCGAAAGATTCAAGATAAAAGTTTAATGTTCACATAAAAACAATAATACTTCAACATGCTAACCAAGCAATTATGTCTTATCAAAATAACATAGCCAAAGAAAGCTTATCCCTACAAAATCATATAGTTAGGCCATGTTTCAATTTCGTCACACAAAATGTTCTCATCATGCATAACCCCAATGACAAGCCGAGCAATTGGTTCATACTTTTTAACGCGCTTCAGCCTTTTCACCCCTTATGCAGTACATGAGCATAAGCCATGGATATAGCACTATGGGTGGAATAAAGAATAATGATGGGGGTTATGTGAGAAGACAAAGGTAGAAAGTCTCACATTGACGCGGCTAATCAATAGGCTATGGACCATCAATTGATGTCAATGAGAGGAGTAGGGATTGCCATGCAACAGATGCACTAGAGCTATAAATATATGAAAGCTCAACAAAAGAAACTAAGTGGGGGTGCATCCAACTTGCTTGCTCACGAAGACCTAGGGCATTTTGAGGAAGCCCGTCAGTGGAATATACAAGCCAAGTTCTATAATGGAAAAATCCCACTAGTATGAGAAAGTGATAACATAGGAGACTCTCTATCATGAAGATCACGGTGCTACTTTGAAGCACAAGTGTGGAAAAGGGATAGTAACATTGCCCCTTCTCTCTTTTTCTCTCATATATATTTTTTTATTTTTTTCTTTGGGCCTTCTCTTTTTTTTTGGCCTCTTTTTCCCCCTTTTTTTATTTAGTACGGAATCTCATCCCGGCTTGTGGGGGAATCATAGTCTCCATCATCCTTTCATCACATGGGACAATGCTCTAATAATGATGATCATCACACTTTTATTACTTACAACTCAAGAATTACAACTCAATACTTAGAACAAAATATGACTCTATGTGAATGCCTCCGGCGGTGTACCGGGATATGCAATGAACCAAGAGTGACATGTATAAAAAATTATGAAAGGTGGCTTTGCCACAAATGCGACGTCAACTACATGATCATGCAAAGCAATATGACAATGATGAAGCGTGTCAAAATAAACGGAACGGTGGAAAGTTGCATGGCAATATATCTCGGAATGGCTATGGAAATGCCATGATAGGTAGGTATGGTGGCTGTTTTGAGAAAGATATAAGGAGGTTTATGTGTGATAGAGTGTATCATATCACGGGGTTTGGATGCACCGGCGAAGTTTGCACCAACTCTAAGGTGAGAAAGGGCAATGCGCGGTACCGTAGAGGCTAGAAAATTGTGGAAGGTTGAGAGTGCGTATAATCCATGGACTCACATTAGTCATAAAGAACTCATATACTTATTGCAAAAGTTTATTAGCCCATGAAGCAAAGTACTACTACGCGTGCCCTAGAGGGATAGATTGGTAGGAAAAGACCATCGCTCGTCCCCGACCGCCACTCATAAGGAAAGCAATAAAAGAACACCTTGTGTGTCAAAATTGTCACACAACTTTTACCATACGTGCATGCTACGGGACTTGCCAACCTTAACACAAGTATTTCTCAATTTCACAATTACTCAACTAGCACACTCTAATATTACCACCTTTATATCCCAAAACACTTATCAAGTATCAAACTTCTCATGATATTCAATGAACTCAATATGGAAGATTAATTTCACAATTAAAGAAAATTACCATGTTGTTTAAGACTCTCAGAATAATATAAGTGAAGCATGAGAGATCAATAATTTCTATAAAATTGTAACATCCCAAATTTTCAATTTGGAATGTTATACATTAGGTCATCATGCATATCATGTTTTATTTTGCTTTTGGTTTTGATCCTAGAAAATCCTAAGCAACTCAAGGACCCACGGAGAGAGTTGGGGATTTCGTTATTTACATATTTGAGTTTTCTCAAATTATGTAAACAGGATCATTTGATTTTATTTATTTCATCATCAATTATTTCTATAGCAAAAATATGAGAGAGGGGATAAAATGACTTTCCCAAAATATGGAAATATGGAGGATTTAATAAAAAATCAAATAAGATTTATTTCGGAGTTTTTGGTATTTTTATTTGATTTTAGGAAAAATGCGCGTTTTTCAAAGTTGTAGTTTGGGCCCAGATAAATGTTCACTTTATCGGGCTTGATTTTAGAAACCCGGCAAAATTTATTTCGTGATTTTTGGAGTCCGTTTAGTATTTCCTTTTATTTTTCTCCCAAGCGGAATTATTTAAAAAAGAAAAAAAACGAAACCGACTATGGGCCGTACCCGAGCGGGACTCCGCCCGGGGTGCCTTTAAATAGCGAGGCGCCGGTGCCCCAGGCCCATAGCCGCGCTGCACCGTAACCCTAGCCCATAGCCGCCGCCGCCCGCCGCCGCCGCCGCCGCCGGAGTTGCGCGCCGCCCGAGGTTCGCCGCCGCCTCATTTTTCGTGTTTAAAAAAAATAATTCGGTTCGTCGTTTTTTTCTTTTCGTCGGATTTTTCGCGGTTATTTTCTGATCGCGATTTCTGATCCGATTTTCGTTTTAGTTTAACTTTTCGCTCGTTTATCGGAATCAGGCGATTCAAGCGCCTGGAGTTTCGTCTCGAAACCCTCTTTCCGAATAATCAACTTAAACAAGTTTTTTCTACTGTAAAATTTGCCCTAGATCCAAATTACTAGAATGAAGTTGTTTTCTTTCGCCGTTTGATTTCTTTTGCTTCGTTCGATTTGATTCTTTTTGCAAACCAGGGTTCTTAAGTTGAACTTTCTGGTTAGATCTTCTATTTGAGTTTTACCCGTGCATTAGATGAGTACTTATTGTATGCTTGTTTGTTTGTCTGTGATAGAATACCAGGAGTGCGCCGCCTGTTACTTCGAATCTCTAGGTTTTGCGGATCGTCAGCAAGGCAAGTAACACTTTGATCATACCTTTTTCTGCAACCCAGTTTTATTGCATTAGATCAATCCTCACACATTGCATGATTAGGATCTAATCAAATTGTGGGATGGGAAGTAAATGAGGTAGTACATATTACCTGTTTATTATCAAACCTTTGGGAGTTACTTCTACGTTTGCTTATTATGCCATGCTATGCCAGTAGATGTGGATTGGGTGAGTGATATCCATGACAGATGTGAGATTGATAATTAAGGGTTTATCTAAGGTGGCAACCTAACACACATCTGAGTGGATTGAGGCACCTGGGGATTCCAGGACTTGCCTGTTTTATTTTGGACCGCCATCCAGGCTCAAAGCGATCATGAGATTATTCATACTAGAAACTTCTGTGTGCAGCCACAAGCCATTATGGGCTCTGGCATAGTTGAGTAAGACGTGCGAACTCTTACAGGGTAGACTAGCAGATGTAGGGGAAAGTAGGTGTACCGGTCTATCCGACGTAAGGTGCTAGCGCTTCTGAAAGACTGTGTCTCGGTCATCCGTTTTTCAAACACCCTGTAGTGCGAGAAATCCAACGGAGGCGATCGAGTCTTGTGGGGAAAAGTGCACAAACCTCTGCGGAGTGTAATAAACTAATCATGGTTAGCCGTGTCCCCGGTTATGGACATATTGAGTATCTAGTACCTGGAGTATCATGTGAATCTCAACATGTTACTCTAAAGTTAAATTTGTTGGGTTTTAATGATGTTACTTAATTGGGATTGAGAATGCTGTCAACCATTCTCAATGTTTAACAACCACCATGATAGTAATTAAATTTATTCCTTTGAAGTAGGGAAAAATTGGCTTTATGCAAAAACTATAACCATAGAGCTTTCGACCAGCCAAATATGCATATAGTATAGCTGTTGCATTTCCATTACTCTCTATGTGTTACCTTGCCAGCATATTCCATGTGCTGACCCGTTTTCGGACTGCAACGTTAATGTTGCAGACTTTTCAGACGACGATTGAGGAGTTTTAGGTCGTGGTTCTATACTCAGTGATGCCATTGGAGTTGATGGACTCACTTATCTTCCAAGCCTTCCGCTGTTATCATCACTAGATGGCCTTAAGCCATATTTATTGTAATAAGTTCTCTTTTGAGACACTCGATGTAATAAGTGTGTGATTGCTACTCTGATATAAATCCTCTGAGTACTGTGTGGTGTCAGCATTACTGATCCAGGGATGACACCGGAGCACAGAGATTAGACTGTTTGAGGTCTGGTCGCTACAAAAATAAAACCGCCACCGTGCTCTAAAAGATATAAGTGAAGCACTAGAGCAAAAACTATATAGCTCAAAAGATATAAGTGAAGCACATAGAGTATTCTAACAAATTCCGAATCATGTGTGTCTCTCTCAAAAGGTGTGTACAACAAGGATGATTGTGATAAACTAAAAAGGAAAGACTCAAACCATACAAGACGCTCCAAGCAAAACACATATCATGTTGTGAATAAAAATATAGCCCCAAGTAAAGTTACCGATAGACAAAGACGAAAGAGGGGATGCCTTCCGGGGCATCCCCAAGCTTAGGATTTTGGTTGTCCTTGAATTTTACCTTGGGGTGCCTTGGGCATCCCCAAGCTTAGTCTCTTGCCAATCCGTGTTCCATAATCCATCAAATCTTTACCCAAAACTTGAAAACTTCACAAGACAAAACTTAACAGAAAATCTCGTGAGCTCCGTTAGCGAAAGAAAACAAAACACCACTTCAAGGTACTGTAATGAACTCATTCTTTATTTATATTGGTGTTAAACCTATTGTATTCCAACTTCTCTATGGTTTATAAACTCTTTTACTAGCCATAGATTCATCAAAATAAGCAAACAACACACGAAAAACAGAATCTGTCAAAAACAGAATAGTCTGTAGTAATCTGTAACTAACGCAAACTTCTGGAGCTCAACAAATTCTACCAAAATAGGAAGACCTAGATAATTTGTATATTGATCTACTGCAATTGTAATCAGTATTTTATCACGTTCTGGTGATTTTTAACAATTGTTTTAATGAACAGAAAGTTTCTGGAATTTTCAGCAAGATCAAATAACTATCATCCAAGAAGATCCTATAGGTTTAACTTGGCACAAACACTAATTAAAACATAAAAACACATCTAACCAGAGGCTATATCAAAAATTTATTACTAAACAGAACCAAAAATCAAGAAAATAAAATAAAATTGGGTTGCCTCCCAACAAGCGCTATCGTTTAACGCCCTAGCTAGGCATAAAAGCGAGGATAGATCTAGGTATTGCCATCTTTGGTAGGCAATCCATAAGTGGCTCTCATAATAGATTAATAAGTTAATTTAATCTTCTTTCTAGGGAAGTGTTCCATGCCTTTCCTTAACGGAAATTGGAATCTAATATTCCGTTCCTTCATATCAATAATTACACCAATCGTTCTAAGGAAAGGTCTACCAAGAATAATAGGACATGAAGGATTGCAACCTATATCAAGAACAATAAAATCTACGGGTACATAATTCCTATTTGCAACAATAAGAACATCATTAATTCTTCCCATAGGTTTCTTAATGGTGGAATCCGCAAGGTGCAAGTATAAAGAACAATCATCAAATTCACGGAAACCTAGCAAATCACACAAAGTTTTTGGGATCGTAGAAACACTAGCACCCAAATCACACAAACAATAGCATTGATGATCTTTAATTTTAATTTTAATTGTAGGTTCCCACTCATCATAAAGTTTTCTAGGGATAGAAACTTCCAACTCAAGTTTTTCTTCATAAGATCGCATCAAAGCATCAACGATATGTTTAGTAAAGGCTTTATTTTGGCTATAAGGATGAGGAGAATTTAGCACTGATTGCAACAAGGAAATACAATCTATCAAAGAGCAATTATCATAATTAAATGCCTTGAAATCCAAAATAGTGGGTTCATTGCTATCTAAAGTTTTAACCTCTTCAATCCCACTTTTAACAATTTTTGATTCAAGATCTAAAAACTCCGAATTTTTGGGACGCCTTCTAACTAAAGTTGAATCATCTCTAGTCCCATCATTATAAAGATTCATATTGCAAAACAAAGATTTAATAGGGGACACATCAATAACTTTTAGATCTTCATCTTTATTCTCATAAAAACTAGAAGAACCCGCCTTCACAAAGCAATCTTTCTTAGCACGCACCCTAGCGGTTCTTTCTTTGCACTCATCAATGGAAATTCTCATGGCTTTGCGAGACTCATTGATATCATGCTTAGGTGGAATAGATCTAAGCTTCAAAGAATCAACATCAAGAGAAATTCTAGCCATGTTCCTAGCCAATTCGTCAACTTTAAGCAATTTTTCTTCAAGCAAAGTATTGAAATTCTTTTGCGAATTCATAAAATCTTTAACACTAGTCTCAAAATCACAGGGAAACTTATTAAAATTTCCATAAGAATTGTTGTAGGAATTACGATAATTATTAGAGGAATTACTAGGGAACGGCCTAGAATTAAAGTTTCCTCTATACGCGTTGTTACCAAAATTATTCCTACCAACAAAATTCACATCCATAGTTTCATTATTATTCTCAATCAAAGTAGACAAAGGAATGTCATTAGGATCAGAAGAAACACTCTTATTAGCAAACAATTTCATAAGTTCATCCATCTTTCCACTCAAAACATTAACTTCTTCTATCGCATGCACCTTTTTACTAGTAGATATTTCAGTGTGCCATTGAGAATAATTAACCATAATATTATCTAGGAGTTTAGTAGCTTCTCCTAAAGTGATCTCCATAAAAGTGCCTCCCGCTGCCGAATGTAAATGATTTCGAGAAGCAAAATTCAATCCGGCATAAAAAATTTGTATAATCATCCACAAATTCAAACCATGAGTAGGGCAATTACGTATGATTAATTTCATCCTTTCCCAAGCTTGTGCAACATGTTCATGATCAAGTTGCTTAAAATTCATAATATCGTTTCTAAGAGAGATGATCTTAGCAGGAGGAAAATACTTAGAGATAAAAGCATCTTTGCACTTATTCCAAGAATCAATACTATTTTTAGGCAAAGACGAAAACCAAGTTTTAGCAGGATCTCTAAGAGAAAACAGAAATAGCTTCAATTTAACAATATCACTGTCCACATCTTTCTTCTTTTGCATATCACACAAATCAACAAAGCTATTTAGATGGGTAGCGGCATCTTCACTAGGAAGGACGGCGAATTGATCTTTCATGACAAGATTCAACAAAGCAGCATTAATTTCACAAGATTCAGCATCGGTAAGAGGAGAAATTGGAGTGCTAAGGAAATCATTGTTGTTGGTATTGGTAAAGTCACAAAATTTGGTATTGTCTTGAGCCATCGTGACAAGCAAGCAGTCCAACACACGAGCAAACAAGAAGCGAGCGAAAAAGAGGCGAACGGAAAGAGAGGGAGAATAAAATGGCAAGGGTGAAGTGGGGTAGAGGAAAACGAGAGGCAAATGGCAAATAATGTAATGTGAGGGCTAAGGGTTTGTGATGTGTACTTGGTATGTCTTGACTTGTGCGTACACTCCCTGGCAACGGCGCCAAAAATCCTTCTTGCTACCTCTTGAGCACTGTGTTGGTTTTCCCTTGAAGAGGAAAGGGTGATGCAACAAAGTAGCGTAAGTATTTCCCTCAGTTTTTGAGAACCAAGGTATCAATCTAGTAGGAGGCCATGCTCAAGTCCCTTGCACCTACACAAACAAATAAGAACCTTGCAACCAACGCGATAAAGGCGTTGCCAATCCCTTCACGGCCACTTGCAAAAGTGAGATCTGATAGAGATGATAAGATAATATTTTTGGTATTTTTATGATAAAGATTGAAATTAAAGAAAGCAAAATAAACGGTAATAGAAATAACGGTAGATTAATATGATAGAGAATAGACCCGGGGGCCATAGGTTTCACTAGTGACTTCTATCAAGATAGCATAAGTATTACGATGGGTAAACAAATTACAGTCGAGCAATTGATAGAATTTAGCATAGTTGTGAGAATATCTAGGTATGATCATGTATATAGGCATCACGTCCGTGACAAGTAGACCGGCTCCTGCCTGCATCTACTACTATTACTCCACACATCGGCCGCTATCCAGCATGCATCTAGAGTATTAAGTTCATAAGAACGGAGTAACGCTTTAAGCAAGATGACATGACGTAGAGGGATAAACTCATGCAATATGATATAAACCCCATCTTTTTATCCTCGATGGCAACAATACAATACGTGTTGTTTCCCCTACTGTCACTTGGATCGAGCACTGCAAGATTGAACCCAAAGCTAAGCACTTCTCCCATTGCAAGAAAGATCAATCTAGTAGGCCAAACAAAACTAATAATTCGAAGATACTTGCAAAGATAACCAATCATACAAAAAAGAATTCAGATAATATTCAAATATTGTTCATACATAATCTTGATCATAAACCCACAATTCATCGGATCTCGACAAGCACACCGCAAAAGAAGATTAGATCGAATAGATATCCAAGAGAATCGAGGAGAACTTTGTATTGAGATCCAAAGAGAGAGAAGAAGCCATCTAGCTAATAACTATGGACCCGAAGGTCTGAGGTAAACTACTCACACATCATAGGAGAGGCCATGGTGATGATGTAGAATCCCTCCGTGATCAATGCCCCCTCTGGCAGGACGCCGGAAAAGGCCCCAAGATGGGATATCACGGGTACAGAAGGTTGCGGCAGTGGAATTAGGTTTTCGTGGTGCTTTTCGATGGTTTGAGGGTACGTAGGTATATATAGGAGGAAGAAGTAGGTCGGTAGAGCCACGAGGGGCCCACGAGGGTGGAGGGAGCGCTCCCTGCCTGGTGGCTTCTTCGTTGGTTGCTTGACGTCCACTCCAAGTCCTCTGGATCACGTTTGTTCCGAAAATCATGTTCCCGAAGGTTTCATTCCGTTTGGACTCCGTTTGATATTCTTTTTCTGCGAAAACTGAAATAGGCAAAAAAAACAGCAATTTGGGCTGGGCCTCCGGTTAATAGGTTAGTCCCAAAAATAATATAAAACTGTATAAATAAGCCCATTAAACATCCAAAACAGAATATATAATAGCATGGAACAATCAAAAATTATAGATACGTTGGAGACGTAACACATATTACTTAAGAACTCTCACTTAGATAGACATCCCTCTAGTCATCTAAATGATCACGTGATCCATATCAACTAAACCATGTCCGATCATCACGTGAGATGGAGAAGTTTTCAATGGTGAACATCACTAAGTTGATCATATCTACTATATGATTCACGCTTGAACTTTCGGTCTTAGTGTCCTGAGGCCATATCTGCATATGCTAGGCTCGTCAAGTTTAACCCGAGTATTCTGCGTGTGCAAAACTGGCTTGTACCCGTTGTATGTGTACGTAGAGCTTATCACACCTGATTATCACGTGGTGTCTCGGCACGACGAACTGTCGCAATGGTGCATACTCAGGGAGAACACTTGTACCTTGAAATTTAGTGAGAGATCATCTTATAATGCTACCGCCGTACTAAGCAAAATAAGATGCATAAAAGATAAACGTCACATGCAATCAAAATAAGTGATATGATATGGCCATCATCATCTTGTGCCTTTGATCTCCATCTTCAAAGCACCGTCATGATCACCATCGTCACCGACTTGACACCTTGATCTCCATTGAAGCAGCATTGTCGTCTCTCCAACTATTGCTTCTACGACTATCGCTATCGCTTAGTGATAAATTAAAGCAATTATATGGCGATTGCATTTCATACAGTAAAGCGACAACCATATGGCTCCTGCCAGTTGCCGATAACTGTGTTACAAAACATGATCATCTCATACAACAATTTATATAATCACGTCATGGCCATATCACATCACAACATTGTTTGAAATAAGCCCTAGAGGCAATAATAATTTGATTATTATTATATTTCCTTGTTCATGATAATCGTTTATTATCCATGCTAGAATTGTATTGATAGGAAACTCAGATACATGTGTGGATACATAGACAACACCATGTCCCTAGTAAGCCTCTAGTTGACTAGCTCGTTGATCAATAGATGGTTACGGTTTCCTGACCATGGACATTGGATGTCATTGATAACGGGATCACATCATTAGGAGAATGATGTGATGGACAAGACCCAATCCTAAGCCTAGCACAAGATCATGTAGTTCGTATGCTAAAGCTTTTCTAATGTCAAGTATCATTTCCTTACACCATGAGATTGTGCAACTCCCGGATACCGTAGGAGTGCTTTGGGTGTGCCAAACGTCACAATGTAACTGGGTGGCTACAAAGGTACACTACAAGTATCTCCGAAAGTGTCTGTTGGGTTGGCACGAATCGAGACTGGGATTTGTCACTCCGTGTAAATGGAGAGGTATCTCTGGGCCCACTCGGTAGGACATCATCATAATGTGCACAATGTGATCAAGGAGTTGATCATGGGATGATGTGTTATGGAACGAGTAAAGAGACTTGCCGGTAACGAGATTGAGCAAGGTATCGAGATACCGACGATCGAATCTCGGGCAAGTATCGTACCGCTAGACAAAGGGAATTGTATACGGGATTGATTAAGTCCATGACATCGTGGTTCATCCGATGAGATCATCATGGAGCCTGTGGGAGCCAACATGGGTATCTAGATCCTGTTGTTGGTTATTGATCAGAGAGTTATCTCGGTCATGTCTGCATGTTTCCCGAACCCGTAGGGTATACACACTTAAGGTTTGATGACGCTAGGGTTATAGGGAATAGATATACGTGGTCACTGAATATTGTTCAGAGTCCCGGATGAGATCCCGGACGTCACGAGGAGTTCCGGAATGGTCCGGAGGTAAAGATTTATATATGGGAAGTCCTGTTTTGGTCGCCGGAAAAGTTTCGGGGTTTATCGGTAATGTACCGGGACCACCGGGAGGGTCCCGGGGGTCCACCAAGTGGGGCCACAAGCCCCGGAGGGCTACATGGGCCAAGTGTGGGAGGGGATCAGCCCCAGGTGGGCTGGTGCGCCCCCCCCCCACAAGGGCCCAAGGCGCCTCCAAGAGGGAAAGGGGGGCAAACCCTAGGGCAGATGGGCCCTAAGGCCCACCCCAGGTGCGCCTCCCCCTCTCCCCCTTGTGGCCGCCACCCAGATGGGATCTGGGGGCTGCCGCCACCCCTAGGGAGGGAACCCTAGGTGGGGGCTTAGCCCCTCCCATTCCCCTATATATACTTGAGGTTTGGGCTGCCCAACACACATGAGTTCTTGACCTCTCCCTGGCGCAGCCCTACCTCTCTTTCTCTTCATATCTCGCGGTGCTTGGCGAAGCCCTGCTGGAGTACCACGCTCCTCCACCACCACCACGCCGTCGTGCTGCTGCTGGATGGAGTCTTCCCCAACCTCTCCTTCTTCCCTTGCTGGATCAAGGCGTAGGAGACGTCACCGGGTTGTACGTGTGTTGAACACGGAGGTGCCGTCCGTTCGGCACTAGGATCATCGGTGATTTGAATCACGACGAGTACGACTCCATCAACCCCGTTCACTTGAATGCTTCCGCTTAGCGATTTACAAGGGTATGTAGATGCACTCTCCTTCCCTCATTGCTGGTTTCTCCATAGATAGATCTTGGTGACACATAGGAAAATTTTGAATTTCTGCTACGTTCCCCAACAGTGGCATCATGAGCTAGGTATATGCGTAGTTTCTATGCACGAGTAGAACACAAAGTAGTTGTGGGTGTTGATTTTGTTCAATATGCTTACCGTTACTAGTCCAATCTTGATTGGGCGGCATTGTGGGATGAAGCGGCCCGGACCGACCTTACACGTACTCTTACGTGAGACTGGTTCCACCGACTGACATGCACTAGTTGCATAAGGTGGCTAGCGGGTGTCTGTCTCTCCCACTTTAGTCGGATCGGATTCGATGAAAAGGGTCCTTATGAAGGGTAAATAGCAATTGGCATATCACGTTGTGGTTTTTGCGTAGGTAAGATACGTTCTTGCTAGAAACCTATAGCAGCCACGTAAAAACTTGCAACAACAATTAGAGGACGTCTAACTTGTTTTTGCAGCAAGTGTTTTGTGATGTGATATGGCCAAAGGATGTGATGAATGATATATGTGATGTATGAGATGATCATGTTCTTGTAATAGGAATCACGACTTGCATGTCGATAAGTATGACAATCGGCAGGAGCCATAGGAGTTGTCTTTATTTAAAATATGACCTGCGTGTCATTAAACAACGCCATGTAATTACTTTACTTTATTGCTAACCGTTAGCTGTAGCAGTAGAAGTAATAGTTGGTGAGACAACTTCATGAAGACACGATGATGGAGATCATGATGATGGAGATCATGATGATGGAGATCATGGTGTCATGCCGGTGACGATGATGATCATGGAGCCCCGAAGATGGAGATCAAAAGGAGCAAAGTGATGATGGCCATATCATGTCACCTTTTGATTGCATGTGATGTTTATCATGTTTTTGCATCTTATTTTCTTAGAATGACGGTAGTAAATAAGATGATCCCTCATTAAAATTTCAAGAAAGTGTTCCCCCTAACTGTGCACCGTTGCGAAAGTTCGTCGTTTCGAAGCACCACGTGATGATCGGGTGTGATAGATTCTTACGTTCACATACAACGGGTGTAAGCCAGATTTACACACGCGAAACACTTAGGTTGACTTGACGAGCCTAGCATGTACAGACATGGCCTCGGAACACAAGAGATCAAAAGGTCGAGCATGAGTCATATAGAAGATACTTTCAACATGAAGATGTTCACCGATGTTGACTAGTCTGTCTCACGTGATGATCGGACACGGCCTAGTTGACTCGGATCATGTAATCACTTAGATGACTAGAGGGATGTAGACTAAGTGGGAGTTCATAAGATGAACTTGTTTATCCTGAACATAGTCAAAAGGATTTTGCAAATTATGTCATAGCTCGCGCTTTAGTTCTACTGTTTAGATATGTTCCTAGAGAAAAATTAGTTGAAAGTTGATAGTAGGAATTATGCAGACAGTAAAAGGCTTATGTCCTTAATGCACCGCTCAGTGTGCTGAACCTCGAACGTCATCTGTGGATGTTGCGAACATCTGACATACACATTTTGATAACTACGTAATAGTTCAATTAAACAGTTTAGAGTTGAAGCACCGAACATGTTTTAAAACATTGCGAAACATATGAGATGTTTCGAGGGCTGAAATTGGGATTTCAGGCTCGTGCCCACGTCAAGAGGTATAAGACCTCCGACGATTTTCTTAGCCTGCAAACTAAGGGAGAAAAGCTCAATTGTTGAGCTTGTGCTCAGATTGTCTGAGTAAAACAATCGCTTGAATCAAGTGGGAGTTGATCTTCCAGATGAAATAGTGATAGTTCTCCGAAGTCATTACCACCAAGCTGCTAGAGCTTCGTGATGAACTATAATATATCAGGGACATATATGATGATCCTTGAGATATTCGCGATGTTTGACAGCACAAAAGTAGAAATCAAGAAGGAGCATCAATTGTTGATGGTTGGCGAAACCACTAGTTTCAAGAAGGGCAAGGGCAAGAAGGGATACTTCATGAAACGGCAAATCAACTGCTGTTCTAGTGAAGAAACCCAAAGTTGAACCCAAGCCCGAGAATAAATGCTTCTGTAATAAGGGGAACAGTCACTGAAGCAGAACCACCCTAGATACTTGGTAGATGAGAAGGCTGGCAAGGTCGACAGAAGTATATTGGATATGCATTACAATGTGTACTTTACTAGTACTCCTGGTAGCACCAGGGTATTAGATACCGGTTCGGTTGCTAAGTGTTAGTAACTCGAAACAAAAGGCTACGGAATAAACGGAGACTAGCTAAAAGGTGAGATGACGATATGTGTTGGAAGTATTTCCAAGGTTGATCAAATATCGTACGCTCCCTCTACCATCGAGATTGGTATTAAAACCTAAATAATAGTTATTTGGTGTTTGCGTTGAGCATAGACATAATTGGATTATGTCTATCGCAATACGGTTATTCATTTAAGGAGAATAATGGTTACTCTGTTTGAATAATACCTTCAATGGTCTTGCACCTAAAATGAATGGTTTTTTTGAATCTCGATCGTAGTGATACACATGTTCATGCCAAAAGATATAAGATAGTAATGATAGTACCACCTACTTGTGGCACTGCCACGTAAGTCATATCGGTATAAAACGCATGAAGAAGCCCCATGTTGATGGATCTTTGGGCTCACTCGTTTTTGAAAAATTTGAGACATGCGAACCATGTCTATTGGTGTATATGCATGAAGAAACTCCATGCAAATGGACCGTTTGGACTCACTTGATTTTGAATCACTTGAGACATGCAAATCATACCACATGGGCAAGATGACTGAAAACCTCGTTTTCAGTAAAATGGAACAAGAAAGCAACTTGTTGGAAGTAATACATCTTGATGTGCGCAGTCCAATGAGTGCTGAGGCATGTAGTGGATATCGTTATGTTCTTACTTCACAGATGATTTGAGTAGATACTGAGTATATTTACTTGATGAAACATAAGTCTGAATTATTGAAAGGTTCAAGTAATTTCAGAGTGAAGTTGAACATCGTCGTGACAAGAGGATAAAATGTCTATGATATGATCATAGAGATGAATATCTGAATTACGAGTTTGGCACAAAATTAAGACATTGTGGAAATTGTTTCACAACCAATACAACCAGGAACACCATGGTGTGATGGTGTGTCCATACATCATAACTGCACCCTATTGGATATGATGCATACCATGATGTCTCTTATCGAATTATCATGATAGTTTATGGGTTAGGCATTAGAAACAACCACATTCACTTTAAAAAGGGCACCACGTAATTCCGATGAGATGACACCATATGAACTATGGTTTAGAGAAACCTAAGCTGTCATTTCTTAAAAGTTTGGGGCTGCGACGCTTATGTGAAAAAGTTTCAGGCTGATAAGCTCGAACCCAAAGCGGATAAATGCATCTTCATAGGACACCCAAAACAGTTGGGTATACCTCCGGTCTCAGATTCGAAAGCAATAAGGGATTGTTCCTAGAATTGGGTCCTTTCTCGAGGAAAAGTTTCTCTCGAAAGAATTGAGTGGGAGGATGGTGGAGACTTGATGAGGTTATTGAACCGTCTCTTCAACTAGTGTGTGGCAGGGCACAGGAAGTTGTTCCTGTGGCACCTACACCAATTGAAGTGGAAGCTTATGATGGTGATCATGAAACTTCAGATCAAGTCACTACCAAACCTCATAGGATGACAAGGATGAGTACTACTTCAGAGTGGTACATAATCCTGTCTTGGAAGTCATGTTTCTAGACAACAATGAACCGACGAGCTATGGAGAAGCGATGGTGGGCCTGGATTCCAAAATGGCTCGAGGCCATATAATCCGAGAGAGGATCCATATATGAAAACAAAGTGTAGACTTTGGCGGAACGGCTCGATGGTCGTAAGGCTGTTGAGTACAGATGGATTTTTAAAATGAAGACGGACAATGATGGCAAGTATCACCATTAAGAAAGCTCGACTTGTCGTTAAGATGTTTTCCGACAAGTTCAAGGAGTTGACTATGATGAGACTTTCTCACTCGTAGCGATGCTAAGAGTCTGTTGGAATTAATTAGCAATTATTGCATTATTTATGAAATCTTGTAGATAGGATGTCAAAACATTGTTTCCTCGATGATTTTCTTGAGGAAAGGTTGTATGTGATACAACCGGAAGGTTTTGTCAATCCTAAAAGATTCTAACAAGTATGCAAAGCTCCAGCAATCCTTCTAAGGACTGGAGTAAGCATCTCGGAGTTGGAATGTATGCTTTGATGAGATGATCAAAGTTTTGGGTGTATACAAAGTTTATGAGAAACTTGTATTTCCAAAGAAGTGAGTGGGAGCAATATAGAATTTCTGATGAGTATATGTTGTTAACATATTGTTGATCAGAAATGATGTAGAATTTCTGGAAAGCATGCAGAGTTATTTGAAAAGTGTTTTTCAATGGAAAGCCTGGATTAAGCTACTTGAACATTGAGCATCAAGATCTATAAGGATAGATCAAAACGCTTAATGGTACTTTCAAATGAGCACATACCTTGACATGATCTTGAAGGTGTTCAAGATGGATCAGTCAAAGAAGGAGTTCTTGCCTGAGTTGTAAGGTATGAAGTTAAGACTTAAAGCTTGACCACGGCAGAAGAAAGAGGATGGACGAAGGTCATCCCCTATGCTTTTGTCATAGGCTCTCTACAGTATGCTATGCTGCGTGCCGCACGTGAAGTGTGCCTTGCCATGAGTCAGTCAAGGGGTACAAGAGTGATCCAAGAATGGATCACACGACAGTGGTCAAAGTTATCCTTAGTAACTAGTGGACTAAGGAATTTTCTCGATTATGGAGGTGGTAAAAGAGTTCGTCGTAAAGGGTTACGCCGATGCAAACTTTGACACTAATCCAGATTATTCTGAGTAGTAAACTGGATTCGTATAGTAGAACATTTATTTGGAATAGCTCCAAATAGAACGTCGTAGCTGCATCTAGGAGATGACATAGAGATTTGTAAAGCACACACGGATCTGAAAGATTCAGACCCGTTGACTATAACATCTCTCACAAGCATAACATGATCAAACCCAGAACTCATCGAGTGTTAATCACATGGTAATGTGAACTAGATTATTGACTCTAGTAAACTCTTTGGGTGTTAGTCACATGGGGATGTGACCTTGAGTGTTAATCACATATCGATGTGAACTGGATTATTGACTCTAGTGCAAGTGGGAGACTGTTGGAAATATGCCCTAGAGGCAATAATAAATTGATTATTATTATATTTCCTTGTTCATGATAATCATTTATTATCCATGCTAGAATTGTATTGATAGGAAACTCAGATACATGTGTGGATACATAGACAACACCATGTCCCTAGTAAGCCTCTAGTTGACTAGCTCGTTGATCAATAGATGGTTACGGTTTCATGACCATGGACATTGGATGTCATTGATAACGGGATCACATCATTAGGAGAATGATGTGATGGACAAGACCCAATCCTAAGCCTAGCACAAGATCATGTAGTTCGTATGCTAAAGCTTTTCTAATGTCAAGTATCATTTCCTTAGACCATGAGATTGTGCAACTCCCGGATACCGTAGGAGTGCTTTGGGTGTGCCAAACGTCACAACGTAACTGGGTGGCTATAAAGGTACACTACAGGTATCTCCGAAAGTGTCTGTTGGGTTGGCACGAATCGAGACTAGGATTTGTCACTCCGTGTAAACGGAGAGGTATCTCTGGGCCCACTCGGTAGGACATCATCATAATGTGCACAATGTGATCAAGGAGTTGATCACGGGATGATGTGTTACGGAACGAGTAAAGAGACTTGCAGGTAACGAGATTGAACAAGGTATCGGGATATCGACGATCGAATCTCGGGCAAGTATCATACCGCTAGACAAAGGGAATTGTATACGGGATTGATTAAGTCCATGACATCGTGGTTCATCCGATGAGATCATCGTGGAGCATGTGGGAGCCAACATGGGTATCCAGATCCCGCTGTTGGTTATTGACCAGAGAGTTATCTCGGTCATGTCTGCATGTTTCCTGAACCCGTAGGGTATACACACTTAAGGTTCGATGACGCTAGGGTTATAGGGAATAGATATACGTGGTTACCGAATATTGTTCGGAGTCTCGGATGAGATCCCGGACATCACGAGGAGTTCCGGAATGGTCCGGAGGTAAAGATTTATATATGGGAAGTCCTATTTTGGTCGCCGGAAAAGTTTCGGGGTTTATCGGTAACGTACCGGGACCACCGGGAGGGTCCCGGGGGTCCACCAAGTGGGGCCACAAGCCCCGGAGGGCTACATGGGCCAAGTGTGGGAGGGGACCAGCCCTAGGTGGGCTGGTGCACCCCCCCACAAGGGCCCAAGGTGCCTCCAAGAGGGAAAGGGGGGAAACCCTAGGGCAGATGGGCCCTAAGGCCCACCCCAGGTGCGCCTCCCCCTCTCCCCCTTGTGGCCGCCACCCAGATGGGATCTGGGGGCTGCCGCCACCCCTAGGAAGGGAACCCTAGGTGGGGGTGCAGCCCCTCCCCTTCCCCTATATATACTTGAGGTTTGGGCTGCCCAACACACATGAGTTCTTGACCTCTCCCTGGCGCAGCCCTACCTCTCTTTCTCTTCATATCTTGCGGTGCTTGGCGAAGCCCTGCTGGAGTACCACGCTCCTCCACCACCACCATGCCATCGTGCTGCTGCTGGATGGAGTCTTCGCCAACCTCTCCTTCTCCCCTTGCTGGATCAAGGCGTAGGAGACGTCACCGGGTTGTACGTGTGTTGAACACGGAGGTGCCGTCCGTTCGGCACTAGGATCATCGGTGATTTGAATCACGACGAGTACGACTCCATCAACCCCGTTCACTTGAACGCTTCCGCTTAGTGATCTATAAGGGTATGTAGATGCACTCTCCTTCCCTCATTGCTGGTTTCTCCATAGATAGATCTTGGTGACACGTAGGAAAATTTTGATGTTGAAGGTCTGAGGTAAACTACTCACACATCATCAGAGAAGCTATGGTGTTGATGTAGAAGCCCTCCATGATCGATGCCCCCTCCAGCAGAGCGCCGGAATAGGCCCCAAGATGGTATCTCATGGGTACAGAAGGTTGCGGCAGTGGAATTAGGTTTTCGTGGTCCTCCTCGATGGTTTCGGGGTACGTAGGTATATATAGGAGGAAGAAGTAGGTCGGTGGAGCCATGAGGGGCCCACGAGAGTGGAGGGCGTGCCCAGGGGGGTAGGCGCGCCCCCTGCCTCATGGCCTCCTTGTTGATTGCTTGACGTCCACTCCAAGTCCTCTAGATCACGTTTGTTCCAAAAATCACGCTCCGGAATGTTTCATTCCGTTTAGACTCCGTTTGATATTCCTTTTCTGCGAAACACTGAAATAGGCAAATAACAACAATTTGCACTGGGCCTTGGGTTAATAGGTTAGTCCCAAAAATAATATAAAAGTTTATAATAAAGCCCATTAAACATCCAAAACAGAATATATAATAGCATGGAGCGATAAAAAATTATAGATACATTGGAGACGTATCAAGCATCCCCAAGCTTAATTCTTGTTCGTCCTCGAGTAGGTAAATGATAAAAACAGAATTTTTAATGTGGAATGCTACCTAGCATATTCTTCAATGTAATTTTATTTATTGTGGCATGAATGTTCAGATTCGAAAGATTCGAGATAAAAGTTTAATATTGACATAAAAATAATAATACGTCAAGCATACTAACAAAGCAATCATGTCTTCTCAAAATAACATGGCCAAAGAAAGTTATCCCTATAAAATCATATAGTCTCGCTATGCTCTATCTTCATCACACAAAGTATTTAATAATGCACAACTCCGATGACAATCCAAGCAATTGTTTCATACTTTTAATGTTCTCAAACTTTTTCAATCTTCACGCAATATATGAGCGTGAGCCATGGACATAGCACTATATGTGGAATAGAATGGTGGTTTTGGAGAATACAAAAAGGAGAAGATAGTCTCACATCAACTAGGCGTATCAACGGGCTATGGAGATGCCCATTGATAGATATCAATGTGAGTGAGTAGGGATTGCCATGCAACAGATGCACTAGAGCTATAAGTGTATGAAATCTCAACAAAAGAAACTAAGTGGGTGTGCATCCAACTCGCTTGCTCATGAAGACCTAGGGCATTTTGAGGAAGCCCATCATTGGAATATACAAGCCAAGTTCTATAATGTAAAATTCCCTATGAAAGTGACAACATAGGAGACTCTCTATCATGAAGATCATGGTGCTACTTTGGAGCACAAGTGTGGTAAAAGGATAGTAACATTGTCCCTTCTCTCTTTTTCTCTCAATTTTTTTTATTTGGGCCCATTTTTTCTTTTTTTATGGCCTCTTTTTTTCTCTTTCTTTTTTTATTTTTGTCCGGAGTCCCATCCCGACTTGTGGGGGAATCACAGCCTCCATCATCCTTTCCTCACATGGGACAATGCTCTAATAATGATGATCATCACACTTTTATTTTTTTACAACTCACGAATTACAACTCAATACTTAGAACAAAATATGACTCTATGTGAATGCCTCCGGTGGAGTACCAGGATATGCAACGAATCAAGAGTGACATGTATAAGAATTATGAACGGTGGCTTTGCCACAAATACGATGTCAACTACATGATCATGCAAAGCAATATGACACTGATGAAGCGTGTCATAGTAAACGGAATGGTGGTAAGTTGCATGGCAATATATCTAGGAATGGCTATGGAAATGCCACAGTAGGTAGGTATGGTGGCTGTTTTGAGGAAGGTAATGGTGGGTGTATGGTACCGGCGAAAGTTGCACGATACTAGAGAGGCTAGCAACGGTGGAAGGGTGAGAGTGCGTATAATCCATGGACTCAACATTAGTCATAAAGAACTCACATACTTATTGCAAAAATATATTAGTTATCGAAACGAAGTACTACGTGCATGCTCCTAGGGGGATAGATTGGTAGGAGAAGATCATCGCTCGTCCCCGACCGCCACTCATAAGGAAGACAATCAATAAATAAATCATGCTCCGACTTCATCACATAATGGTTCCCCATACGTGCATGCTACGGGAATCACAAACTTTAACAAAAGTATTTCTCAACTTCACAACTACTCAACTAGCATGACTCTAATATCACCGTCTTTATATCTCAAAACAATTATCAAGTATAAAACATCTCTTAGTATTCAATGCACTTTTAAGTTTTTTTCTTGGATGCCTATCATATTAGGGCTAGTTTTTATAACCAAAGCAAATTACCATGCTGTTCTAAAAGTCTCTCAAAATAATATAAGTGAAGCATGAGAGATCAAATATTTCTATACAATAGAACCACCGCCATGCTCTAAAAGATATAACTGAAGCACTAGAGCAAAAACTATATAGCTCAAAAGATATAAGTGAAGCACATAGAATATTCTAATAAATTTCGATTAATGTGTGTCTCTCCCAAAAGGTGTGTACATCAAGGATGATTGTGGTAAACTAAAAATAAAATACACAAATCATACAAGACACTCCGATCAAAACACATATCATGTGGTGAATAAAAATATAGCTCCAAGTAAAGTTACCGATGGACGAAGACAAAAGAGGGGATGCCTTCCGGGGCATCCCTAAGATTTGGATTTTTGGTATCCTTGGATTTACCTTGGGGTGCCTTGGGCATCCCCAAGCTTAGGTTCTTGCCACTCCTTGTTCCATGATCCATCAAATCTTTACCCAAAACTTGAAAACTTCACAACACAAAACTTAACAGAAATTCAAAGTACTTGAAAACAAAACACCACTTCAAGGTACTGTAATGGAATCATTATTTATTTATATTGGTGTTAAACCTACTGTATTCCAACTTCTCTATGGTTTATGAACTCTTTTACTAGCCATAGATTCATCAAAACAAGCAAACAACACACGAAAAACAGAATCTGTCAAAAGCAGAACAGTCTGTAGTAATCTGTATCAAACGCAAACTTCTGGAACTCAGGAAAATATACAAAAATAGGAAGACCTAGATAATTTGTTTATTGATCTACTTCAATTGGAATAAGTATTTTATCATATTCTGATGATTTTTAACAATTGTTTTCGTGAATAGAAAGTTTCTGGAATTTTCAGCAAGATCAAATAACTATCATCCAAGAAGATCTTATAGGCTTTACTTGGCACAAACACTAATTAAAACATAAAACCACATCTAACCAGAAGCTAGATGGATTATTTATTCCTAAACAGAACCAAAAATCAAGAAACAAAAATAAAATTGGGTTGCCGCCCAACAAGCGCTATCGTTTAACGCCCCTAGCTAGGCATTAATAATTTTAATGATGCTCGGAAGAAAGATAGCAATTGAAACATAAAGAGAGTATCATATAGCATGCGAAAAACACATCTAAGTCTAACATACTTCCTATGCATAGGCATCTTATAAGCAAACCAATGATCATAGCAAGCAAAAAATAGCAAATGCAAGGAAGAAGAAAGAGACGATAGCAATCTCAACATGATGAGAGGTAATTTAGTAAGATAAATATTTATACAACCATATTTTCCTCTCTCATAACAATTACATGTAGGATCATAGGAAAATTCAATAAAATAGCTATCACATAACATATTCTCAACATGATCCACATGCATGCGAAGTAGACACTCTTCCAAAATAGTGGGATTATCATTAACTAAAGTCATGACCTCTCCAAACCCACTTTAATGAAAAATACCATAAGATTGAACATTCTCCAAATATGTGGGATCTAAAGTTGACACTCTTCCAAACCCACTTTTAATACTATTGCAAACACTACTATCAATCTCATATTCATCATGGGGCTTAAATAAATTTTCAAGATCATAAGAAGAATCACCCCAATCATGATCATTGCAACAAGTAGTAGACATAGCAAAACTAGCATCCCCAATCTTAGGGTTTTGCAAATTATTAGCACAATTGACATCAAGAGAATTTATAGTAAAATCATTGCAATCATGCTTTTCATCGAAGGAACTACCAACTATGGGTGCAATAGCAACGATCTAATGTTTAACATAAGGAACTATAGCAAATTCATCTTCAAAAATATTGGCATCATGGCCACAAGAATAGCTAGCATCATGTTCATCAAGGGATATTTCAATCAAATCATCTGAATCATCATTATCTATAGATTCATGCATATCATTATTTTCTTCCAAAGCAACGGTCATTCTCTCTATAAATTCTTTGACATAGACATTATGAGCATAGTTTTCATAGCAATATTTAAGTATGTCAAAAATTTCAGATTCGTAGAGAGTAGTATCATACTTTTCAATCAAAGAAGCAACTTCATAAGCACCCTTAAAAGCAAAAAATTCTTCAATTTGTCCGATATCATAGTAACTATAAACACCTTTTGCATAAGAAGATAAGATTTCATTTTCATTAAACTCACATAGGTAGGGAAGGTGTTTTTAGGGTTCTTAGAGCAAAAAGTAAAATCATAAATTTCACAAAGATTCCAAGCATAACACAACAATCTGTTTATTTGATCCAATAAGAGTCTCCCTTTTTCAGACAAACGGTGACACACAAAATGAGCATGCTCATCTAAAGATTTCCCATCAACTAGGCTAGTTGGGGTTTCAGCACGAGCGCATAAGGATCGAAGATGATCCAAATAGAACACTTTAAGTGGATCCATATCAATAGATTTTTAGAAAGCGAAGATGCAAGCATATAAAAGGCACATGGTAACACATGCAAACAATAGATCTAGCGAGAGAAAGGCAAACGAAAAAGAAGGCGAATAAAACGGCAAGGGTGAAGTGGGGGAGAGGAAAACAAGAGGCAAATGGCGAAAAATGTAATGCAAGGGATAAGAGTTTGTGATGGGTACTTAGTATGTCTTGACTTGTGCGTAGACTGCGTGGCAACGGCGCCAGAAATCCTTCTTGCTACCTCTTGAGCATGTGTTGGTTTTCCCTTGAAGAGAAAAGGATGATGCAGCAAAGTAGCGTAAGTATTTCCTTCAGTTTTTGAGAACCAAGGTATAAATCCATTAGGAGGCCACGCTCAAGTCCCTCTCACCTACACAAACAAATAAGAACCTTGCAACCAACGCGATAAAGGGTTGTCAATCCGTTCACGGCACTTGCAAAAGTGAGATCTGATAGAGATGATAAGATAATATTTTTGGTATTTTTATGATAAAGACTAAAAGTAAAGATTCCAAAACAAACGGTAACAGAAATAGCTAGTTGACGGAAGATTAATATGATGGAAAATAGACCCCGGGGCCATAGGTTTCACTAGTGGCTTCTCTCAAGACAGCATAAGTATTACGGTTGGTGAACAAATTACTGTCGAGCAATTGATAGAATTGAGCATAGTTATGAGAATATCTAGGCATGATCATGTATATAGGCATCACGTCCGCAACAACTAGACCGACTCCTGCCTGCATCTACTACTATTACTCCACACATCGACCGCTATCCAGCATGCATCTAGAGTATTAAGTTCATCAGAACAGAGTAACGCATTAGGTAACATGACATGATGTAGAGGGATATAAACCCCATCTTTTTATCCTTGATGGAAACAATACAATACGTGTCGTTTCCCCTACTGTCACTAGGATAGAGCACCGCATGATTGAACCCAAAGCTGAGCACTTCTTCCATTGCAAGAAATATCAATCTAGTGGGCCAAACCAAACTGATAATTCGAAGAGACTTGCAAAGATAACCAATCATACATAAAAGAATTCAGAGAAGATTCAAATATTGTTCATAGATAATCTTGATCATAAACCCACAATTCATCGGATCTCGACAAACACACCGCAAAAAGAGTTACATCGAGTAGATCTCGAAGAAGATCGAGGAGAACTTTGTATTGAGATCCAAAGAGAGAGAAGAAGCCATCTAGCTAATAACTATGGACCCGAAGGTCTGAGGTAAACTACTCACACATCATCGGAGAGGCTATGGTGTTGATTTAGAAGCGCTCCGTGATCGATGCCCCCTCCGGCGGAGCGCCGTAAAAGGCCCCAAGATGGGATCTCACGAGTACGGAAGGTTGAGGCAGTGCAATTAGGTTTTCATGGTGCTCCAAGATGGTTTTGGGGTACGTAGGTATATATAGGAGGAAGAAGTAGGTCGGTGGAGCCACGAGGGGCCCACGAGGGTGGAGGGCGTGCCCCCTGCCTTGTGGCCTCCTCGTTGATTGCTTGACGTCCACTCCAAGTCCTCTGGATCACGTTTGTTCCAAAATTCACGCTCCCGAAGGTTTCATTTCGTTTGGACTCCGTTTGATATTCCTTTTCTGCGAAACACTGAAATAGGCAAAAAGCAGCAATTTGCACTAGGCCTTGGGTTAATAGGTTTGTCCCAAAAATAATATAAAAGTGTATAATAAAGCCCATTAAACATCCAAGACAGAATATATAATAGCATGGAGTAATCAAAAATTATGGATACGTTGGAGACATATCACTGGTAAGAAGTATGACTATTATCGCCCACAACTCTTTGTGTTCTACTCGTGCATATAACATCTACGCATAGACCTGGCTCGGATGCCACTGTTGGGGAACATAGTATTTCAAAAAAAATCCTACGATCACGCAAGATCTATCTAGGAGAAGCGGAAGCGTTTACTAACGCAGTTGATGTAGTCGAACGTCTTCGCGATCCAACCAATCAAGTACCGAACGCACGGCACCTCCACGATCTGCACATGTTCAGCTCGGTGACGTCCCTCGAACTCTAGATCTAGCTGAGGCTGAGGGAGAGTTCCGTCAGCATGACAGCATGGTGACGGTGATGATGAAGTTACCGGTGCAGGGCTTCGCCTAAGCACTACGACGATATGACCAAGGTGTAAAACTATGGAGGGGGCATCACACACGGCTAAGATATTATCTTATGTGTCTATGGGGTGCCCCCCTCCCCCGTATATAAAGGAGTGGAGGAGGGGAGGGCCGGCCCTCATAGGGCGCGCCCAAGGGGGGAGTCATACTGAGTAGGTTTCCCCCTTTCCCTAGTTGGAGTATGAGAAGAAGGAAGATGGAGAAGGAGAGAAGGAAACGGGGGGCCGGCCCCCCACCCCAATTTGGATTGGGCTTGGGGGGTTCCCTCCACCAGGCCGCCTCCTCCTCTCTCCCACTAAGGCCCAATAAGGCCCATTGACTCCCCGGGGGGTTCCGGTAACCTCCCAGTACTCCGAAAAATGCACGAACTCATCCGGAACCATTCCGGTGTCCAAACATAGCCTTCTGATATATCAATCTTTATGTCTCGACCATTTCGACACTCCTCGTCATGTCCGTGCTCACATCTGGGACTCCAAACTACCTTCGATACATCAAAACACATAAACTCATAATACCGATCATCATCGAACGTTAAGCGTGCGGACCCTATGGGTTCGTGAACTATGTAGACATGACCGAGACTCACTTCCGGTCAATAACCAATGGAGGAACATGGATGCTCATATTGGTTCCTACATATTCTACCAAGATCTTTATCGGTCAAACCGCATAACAATATACATTGTTCCCTTTGTCATCGGTATGTTACTTGCCCGAGATTCGATCGTCGGTATCATCATACCTAGTTCAATCTCGTTACCGGCAAGTCTCTTTACTCGTTCCGTGATGCTTCATCCCGCAACTAACTCATTAGTCACATTGCTTGCAAGGCTTATAGTGATGTGCATTACCGAGAGGGCCCAGAGATACCTTTCCGATACTCGGAGTGACAAATCCTAATCTTGATCTATGCCAACCCAACAAACACCTTCGGAGACACCTGTAGAGCATCTTTATAATCACCCAGTTATGTTGTGACGTTTGATAGCACACAAGGTGTTCCTCCAGTATTCAGGAGTTGCATAATCTCATAGTCAGAGGAACATGTATAAGTCATGACGAAAGCAATAGCAATAAAACTCAACGATCATAATGCTAAGCTAATGGATGGGTCTTGTACATCACATCATTCTCTAATGATATGATCCCGTTCATCAAATGACAACACATGTCTATGGTCAGGCTTAACCATCTTTGATTAACGAGCTAGTCTAGTAGAGGCATACTAGGGACACTTTGTTTTGTCTATGTATTCACACATGTATCAAGTTTCTGGTTAATACAATTCTAGCATGAATAATAGACATTTATCATGATATAGGAAATATAAATAACAACTTTATTATTGCCTCTAGGGCATATTTCCTTCATACGCTTCACGCCATCTTTCATGGTATTCAGAGCTATCTCCTCTAAGCACATCTCCTGTAGCCATGGCCTCCTCAGCTCCGCTGTCACCGCGCCTGCCCTCATCCCCATCGCGGATTGACTCCATTGCTCCAACTTCCTAGTGTGGCACACGCAAGCCATGGCGGCTATCCATGGAGCGCAGCTCGTCTCCTACCTCAGTCCAGAGAGGGAGCAGCCAGCGCAGAAGCTCACCGACAAGGACGACAAGCCCACAGACGTGCCCAACCCTACATACGACATCAATAAGGCTCGAGACTCTCAGGTGCTGAGTTTCATCTTCAACTCCATCTCAGCTCCTATTATGGTCCAGGTTGCACACTGCGACATGGCGGCCGAAGCATGCACTACCATTATGGAGATCTTTATCTCCCAAACCCAGGCACACGTAGCCAACACGAGAATCACCCTCTCCACTTAAGGAAATATGCCCTAGAGGCAATAATAAAGTTGTTATTTTATATTTCCTTATTCATGATAAATGTTTTTTATTCATGCTAGAATTGTGTTAACCGGAAACTTGATACATGTGTGGATACATAGACAAAACACCGTGTCCCTAGTAAGCCTCTACTAGACTAGCTTGTTAATCAAAGATGGCTAAGTTTCCTGACCATAGACATGTGTTGTCATTTGATGAACATGATCACATCATTAGGAGAATGATGTGATGGACAAGACCCATCCATTAGCTTAGCATATTGATCGTTCAGTTTTATTGCTATTGCTTTCTTCATGTCAAATACATATTCCTTCGACTATGAGATTATGCAACTCCCGGATACTGGAGGAATACCTTGTGTGCTATCAAACGTCACAATGTAACTGGGTGATTATAAAGATGCTCTACAGGTATCTTCGAATGTGTTTGTTGGGTTGGTATAGATCGAGATTAGGACTTGTCACTCCGAGTATCAGAGAGGTATCTTTGGGCCCTCTCGGTAATGCACATCATAAGAAGCCCTGCAAGCAAAGTAACTAGTGAGTTAGTTACAGGATGATGTATTACAGAATGAGTAAAGAGACTTGCCGGTAACAAGATTGAACTAGGTATGTGGATACTGACGATCGAATCTCGGGCAACTAACATATTGATGGACAAAGGGAATAACGTATGTTGTCATAATGGTTCGACCAAAAAAGATCTTCGTAGAATATGTAGGAGCCAATATGAGTATCCAGGTTCCACTATTGGTTATTGACAAGAGAGGTGTCTCAATCATGTCTACATAGTTCTCGAAACATAGGGTCCGCACGCTTAACGTTTGATGGCGATTTTGTATTATATTAGTTATGTGGTTTGGTGACTGAATGTTGATCGGAGTCCCGTATGAATCACTGACATGACGAGGAGTCTCGAAATGGTAGAGAGGTAAAGATTGATATATAGGACGATGGTATTCGGACACCGGAAGTGTTCTGGAGGGTATTGGGTACTTATCGGGTCACCGGAAGGTGTTTCGGGTACCCTCGGCAATCCTATGGGCCATATGGGCCTTGTGAAGGAACACACCAGCCCACAAGGGGATGGTGCGCCCTATAAGTCTATAGGAGGAGGAGAAGGAAAGGGGGTACGGGCAAGGAAAGTGTGGATTGAAGCTACGTCTTTCCTTCCCCTTCATGCATACATGGAAAGGGGGGGTGATGTCGCTTGAAGCTACGTCGGTATTTCCCCAAAGAGGAAGGGATGATGCAGCACAACGGCAGTAGGTATTTCCCTCAGATATGAAACCAAGGTTGTCGAACCAGTAAGAGAACCAGGCAACACAACATAAACAGCCACTGCACACAAATAACAACCACTCGCAACTCGACGTGTTAAAGGGGTTGTCAATCCTTTTCGGGTAACGGCGCCAGAAACAGCGTACGGATGGGAATAGGTTGTAATAAATTGATAGATCGAACGCCAAATAAAATAAATAGAAATGAAATGCAGCAAGGTATTTTTGTATTTTTGGTTTAATAGATCTGAAAATAAATGCAAGGAAAAAGTAGATCGCAAAGGAAAATATATGAGAAAGAAGACTCGGGAGCCGTAGGTTTCACTAGTGGCTTCTCTCGAGAAAAATAGCAAACGGTTGGTAAACAAATTACTACTGGGCAATTGATAGAACTTCAAATAATCATGATGATATCCAGGCAATGATCATTATATAGGCATCACGTTCAAGATTAGTAGACCGACTCCTGCTTGCATCTACTACCACTACAAAAAAAAGACACATCTGTGACATTTTGGGCCAAACAAAAAAAATTATGTCATACATATGACACTTCTATGACGATAACTATGACAAAACCCAGTATCATCATAGATGTGGTGGGCTTCTACTTCTATGACAAAAAATCATGACAGAAACTGGGCTTTTCGTCCTGGGCGGGCCGGAGATGCAGCTGCATGACATTCTTTGGGTCGTCCATGACGGAAAAAATCGTGGTAGAAGTGAGGGGGAGGAAAATTTCAGGGAGTTCCCGATTACGGTGGGAGGTCGGGGGCCGAGCGATGCGCGTTTCTCTCGTACACGTACGAGCGTGTGTGAGGGGCGTTGGCTCTAACTGAACCCAAGCGAGGCGTTGGGCTCTAACTGAACCCGAGCGATTGCACTGCAGGCTATGCGTTACTGAACCTGAGCGATCGATCGATGGCTGTTAACTGAACCCGATCAAGCGATTCCTTCGCTGCTGCTGCTAACTGAAGCCGATCGATGCTACCTTGGGATGAACAGTGAGCATTGCGGGGGGTTTGGATGACCAGTGAGCGGTGGCGTTGCCTCTGGATGAACAGGACCCCGTGGTGTGGTGGAGGGCTGGATGAACAGTAGACGGTGGAGGGGTGCCCATGGAGGGGTGGTTGAACAGGACCCCGTGGTGTGGAGGGCTGGATGAACAGTAGACGGTGGAGGGATGGTTGAACAGTTGCCGGTGGAGTAGCGCGCGGTGGAGGCTGGATGAACAGGAGCCCGTGGAGGCTGGAGGAGGTCGACGGTAGCCCGTGGAGGCTGGAGGAGGTCGACAGTGGAGATGAACAGTATCCCGTGGAGTCCCGTTTTGCGGTACGCCGCACCCCTCCCGATGAACAGGACCCCCGTTTCGACCGTAGCGCTCCAACACAAGTCCGTTTCGTCCGTTTTGCGGTATGCCACACCCCTCCCGATCAACAGGACCCCCGTTTTGACCGTAGGAGGTCGGTTTCCTCCGTTTTGCGGTACGCCACACCCCTCCCGATCAACAGGACCCCCGTTTCGACCGTAGGAGGTCTGTTTCCTCCGTTCTGTGGTACGCCAGGCCTCGTTTCCATCGCATGTTCCGTCCAAGCCCTCCTGATGAACACGACCACGCATTCCATTCCGACCCAGCCGGTTGGCTCCCACGCGTTCTGTTGCCTCCCGATGAACACGACGCATTCCGTTGCCTCCCCATGAACACGACGCATTCCGTTGCCTCCCCATGAACATGACGCATTCCGTTGCCTCCCCATGAACACGACAACGATGCTGTTTCTCCATTCCGACCCAGCCATGTACACGAGCCATGGCCGTACATATGCGCGAGTAGGCGTTCGAGACCCTGCCCGTATGTACACATACGTGGCCGTATTTTCTTTCTTGCACCCTGGCCGCTGTACGTACGTGTACATGCTACGTGCGCACCTCTACTACGACACGTGCGCACCTCTACATCGACCAGTATGTACGTACACGTTTGCGACCAGAATGACAACGCTACTTACGCTTCGACCAGGTGGGTCCCGACTATCAGGCACTTCCTTGCCTGCGAAAATGTAGCTGGTGGGTCCCAGCAGTCAGGGGGGCGAATCGATTTTTTTTTGCCCGGATGCAGTTCCTTGTGTGCGAAGATGTAGCCGGTGGGTCCCCGCAGTCAGGGGGTGAATCATTTTTTTTGCCCGGACGCACTTCCTTGCGTGCGAAGGTGTAGCTGGTGGGAACCAGCAGTCAGGTGGGCGAATCGTTTTTTGCCCGGACGCACTTTCTTGCGTGCGGAGATGAAGCTAGTGGGTCCCAGCAGTCAGGGGATGCCTGATACGTCTCCAACGTATCTATAATTTTTGATTGCTCCATGCTATATTATCTACTGTTTTAGACTATATTGGGCTTTATTTTCCACTTTTATATTATTTTTGGACTAACCTATTAACCAGAGGCCCTGCCCAGAATTGCTATTTTTTGCCTATTTTAGTGTTTCGAAGAAATGAAATATCAAACGGAGTCCAAACGGAATGAAACCTTCGGGAACGTGATTTCCTCACCAAACGTGATCCAGGAGACTTGGACCCTACTCCAAGAAAGCCAAGAGGCGGTCACGAGGGTGGGGGGCACCCCCCCTTATGGCGCGCCCCCTGCCTCGTGGGCCCCTCGGAGCTCCACCGGCATACTCCTTCCTCCTATATATACCTACGTACCCCCAAACGATCAGATACGGAGCCAAAAACCTAATTCCACCACCGCAACTTTCTGTATCCACGAGATCCCATCTTGGGGCCTGTTCCGGAGCTCCGCCGGAGAGGGCCGTCATCACGGAGGGCTTCTACATCATCATAGCCCCTCCAATGAAGTGTGAGTAGTTTACCTCAGACCTTCGGGTCCATAGTTAGTAGCTAGATGGTTCTTCTCTCTTTTTGGATCTCAATACAATGTTCTCCCCCTCTCTCGTGGAGATCTATTCGATGTAATCTTCTTTTTGCGGTGTGTTTGTTGAGATCGATGAATTGTGGGTTTATGATCAAGTCTATCTATGAATAATATTTGAATCTTGTCTGAATTCTTTTATGTATGATTGGTTATCTTTGCAAGTCTCTTCGAATTATCAGTTTGGTTTGGCCTACTAGATTGGTTTTTTCTTGCCATGGGAGAAGCACTTAGCTTTGGGTTCGATCTTGCAGTGTCCTTTCCCAGTGACAGAAGGGGCAGCAAGGCACGTATTGCATCGTTGCCATCGAGGATAACAAGATGGGGTTTATTTCATATTGCATGAATTTATCTCTCTACATCATGTCATCTTGCTTAAAGCGTTACTCTGTTTTTAACTTAATACTCTAGATGCATGCTGGATAGCGGTCGATGAGTGGAGTAATAGTAGTAGATGCAGGCAGGAGTCGGTCTACTTGTCTCGGACGTGATGCCTATATACATGATCATACCTAGATATTCTCATAACTATGCTCAATTCTGTCAATTGCTCAACAATAATTTGTTCACCCACCATAGAATACTTATGCTCTTGAGAGAAGCCACTAGTGAAACCTATGGCCCTCGGGTCTATTCTCATCATATCAATCTCCATCACTTTAATTTTGCTTTTCTTTTTACTTTGTCTTTTACTTTTTACTTTGCATCTCTATATCAAAAATACCAAAAAAATTATCTATCATCTCTATCAGATCTCGCTCTCGTAAGTGACCGTGAAGGGATTGACAACCCGTAATCGCGTTGGTTGCGTTGAGCTATTGTTTTTGTGTAGGTATGAGGGACTTGAGCGTGGCCTCCTACTGGATTGATACCTTGGTTTTCAAAAACTGAGGGAAATACTTATGCTACTCTGATGCATCATCCTTTCCTCTTCGGGGAAATCTAACGCAAGCTCAAGAGGTAGCAAGAAGAATTTCTGGCGCCGTTGCCGGGGAGTCTACGCAAAAGTCAACATACCAAGTACCCATCACAATCACTCTCTCTCGCATTACATTAGTTGCCATTTTCCTCTCGTTTTTCTCTCCCCCACTTCATCCTTGCCGTTTTATTCGCCCTCTCTTTCCCAATCTCCTTCTCCTTCTCTTTTTCCGTTTGCCTTTTTCTCGCTTGCCTTTTGTTTGCTTGTGTGTTGGATTGCTTGTTTGTCGCGATGGCTCAAGATACTACCAAATTGTGTGACTTCACCAATACCAACAATAATGATTTCCTTAGCACTCCGATTGCTCCTCTTGCCAATACTGAATCTTGTGAAATCAATATTGCTTTGTTGAATCTTGTTATGAAAGATCAATTCGCCAGCCTTCCTAGTGAAGATGCTGCTACTCATCTGAATAGCTTCATTGATTTATGTGATATGCAAAAGAAAAAAGATGTCGATAATGATGTCGTTAAATTGAAGCTATTTCCTTTTTCGCTTAGAGATCGTGCTAAAGCTTGGTTTTCGTCTTTGCCTAAAAATAGCATTGATTCTTGGAACAAGTGCAAAGATGCATTTCTCTCTAAGTATTTTCCTCCCGCTAAGATCATCTATCTTAGAAACGACATTATGAATTTTAAACAACTTGATTATGAACATGTTGCACAAGCTTGGGAGAGAATGAAATTAATTATACATAATTGCCCTACTCATAGTTTGAATTTGTGGATGATTATACAAAAAATTTATGCCGGATTGAATTTTGCTTCTAGAAATCTTTTAGATTCGGCCGCGGGAGGCACTTTTATGGACATCACTTTAGGAGATGCTACTAAACTCCTAGATAATATTATGGTTAATTATTCTCAATGGCATACTGAAAGATCTTCTAATAAAAAAGTGCATGCGATAGAAGAAATTAATGTTTTGAGTGGAAAGATGGATGAACTTATGAAATTATTTGCTGCTAAGAGTGTTTCTTCTGATCCTAATGATATGCCTTTGTCTACTTTGATTGAGAATAACAATGAATCTTTGGATGTGAATTTTGTTGGTAGGGATAATTTTGGTAGCAACGCGTATAGAGGGAATTTTAATCCTAGGCCTTATCCTAGTAATCCTTCTAATAATTATGGAAATTCCTACAACAACTCTTATGGAAATTTTAATAAGATGCCCTCTGAATTTGAGAATAGCGTTAAAGAATTTATGAATTCACAAAAGAATTTTAATGCTTTGCTTGAAGAGAAATTGCTTAAAGTTGATGATTTGGCTAGGAATGTTGATAGGATTTCTCTTGAGGTTGATTCTTTAAAGCTTAGATCTATTCCTCCTAAGCATGATATCAATGAGTCTCTCGAAGCCATGAGAATTTCCATTGATGAGTGCAAGGAAAGAACCGCTAGGATGCGTTCTTCCAAAGATGCCTTTATTCAAGCGTGTTCTTCCAATTCCTATGAAAATCAAGATGAAGATCTAAAAGTTATTGATGTGTCCCCTATCAAATCTTTGTTTTGCAATATGAATCTTGATGAAACTGAATATGATCTTCCTTTACCTAGAAGGCATTCCAAAAATTCAGAGTATTTAGATCTTTATGATGAAATTGATGAAAGTGGGATTGAAAGAAATAAAACACTAGATGTTGCTAAACCCACTATATTGGATTTCAAGGAATTTAATTATGAAAGTTGCTCTTTAATTGATTGCATTTCCTTGTTGCAATCCGTGCTAAATTCTCCTCATGCTTATAGTCAAAAGAAAGCCTTTACCGAACATATTGTTGATGCCTTGATGCAATCTTATGAAGAAAAACTTGAGTTGAAAGTTTCTATCCCTAGAAAACTCTATGATGAGTGGGAACCAACTATTAAGATTAAAATTAAAGATCATGAGTTTTATGCTTTGTGTGATTTGGGTGCTAATGTCTCCACTATCCCCAAAACCTTGTGTGATTTGCTAGATTTCCGTGATTTTGATGATTGCTCTCTAAACTTGCATCTTGCGGATTCCACTATTAAGAAACCTATGGGAAGGATTAATGATGTTCTTATTGTTGCAAATAGGAATTATGTGCCCGTAGATTTTATTGTTCTTGATATAGATTGCAATACTTCTTGCCCTATTATTCTTGGTAGACCTTTCCTTAGAATGGTTGGTGTGATTATTGATATAAAGGAAGGGAATATTAGATTCCAATTTCCATTAAAAAATGGCATGGAACACTTTCCTAGAAAGAAAATAAAATTGCCATATGAAACTATCATGAAAGCCACATATGGATTGCCTACCAAAGATGGCAATACCTAGATCTATCCTCGCTTTTATGCCTAGCCAGGGGCATTAAACGATAGCGCTTGTTCGGAGGCAACCCAATTTTATTTTTAGTTTTGTGTGTTTTTCTTCTGTTTAGGAATAAATAATCCATCTACCTTCTGTTTAGATGTGGTTTTGTGTTTTAATTAGTGTGTGTGCCAAGTTAGACCTATAGGATCTTCTTGGATGATAGTTATTTGATCTTGTTGTAATTTCCAGAAACTTTCTGTTCACGAAAACAATTGTTAAAAATCAACAGAATGTGATAAAATACTGATTCCCATTGTTGCTGATCTATAAACAAATTATCTAGGTCTTCCTATTTTGGTAGATTTTTTGGAGGTCCAGAAGTTTGCGTTAGTTACAGATTACTACGGACTGTTCTGTTTTTGACAGATTCTGTTTTTCGTGTGTTGTTTGCTTATTTTGATGAATCTATGGCTAGTAAAATAGTTTATAATCCATAGAGAAGTTGGAATACATTAGGTTTCACACCAATATAAATAAAGAATGAGTTCATTACAGTACCTTGAAGTGGTCTTTTGTTTTCTTTCTCTAACGGAGCTCACGAGATTTCTATTGAGTTTTGTGTTGTGAAGTTTTCAAGTTTTGGGTGAAATCTTTTGATGGATTATGGAACAAGGAGTGGCAAAATCCTAAGCTTGGGGATGCCCATGCCACCCCCAAGATAATCCAAGGACACCAAAAAGTCAAAGCTTGGGGATGCCCCGGAAGGCATCCCCTCTTTCGTCTACTTCCATCGGTAATTTTACTTGGAGCTATATTTTTATTCACCACATGATATGTGTTTTGCTTGGAGCGTCTTGTATTATTTGTGTCTCTGTTTGTTTGTGTGTCACAATCATCCTTGCTGTACACACCTTTTGAGAGAGCCATACATGAATTGGAATTTGATAGAATACTCTATGTGCTTCACTTATATCTTTTGAGCTATGTAGTTTTGCTCTATGTGCTTCACTTAGATCTTTTAGAGCACAGTGGTGGATTTGTTTTAAAGAAACTATTGATCTCTCATGCTTCACTTAGATTATTTTGAGAGTCTTAATAGCATGGTAATTTGCTTAATAACAATATGCTTGGTATTCAAGATTTGTGAAACTTTCTTTTGAGTGTGTTGAATACTAAGAAAAGATTGATGCTTGATAACTGTTTTGAGATATGAAGATGGTGATATTAGAGTCATGCTAGTTGAGTAGTTGTGAATTTAAAGAATACTTGTGTTAAACTTTGTGATTCCCGTAGCATGCACGTATGCTGAACCGTTATGTGATGAAGTCGGAGCATGATTTATTTATTGATTGTCTTCCTTATGAGTGGCGGTCGGGGACGAGCGATGGTATTTTCCTACCAATCTATCCCCCTAGGAGCATGCGCGTAATACTTTGCTTTGGTAACTTCTAGATTTTTGCAATAAGTATATGAGTTGTTTATGACTAATGTTGAGTCCATGGATTATACGCACTTTTTCCACCCTTCCACCCTTGCTAGCCTCTCTAATACCGCGCACTTTTTGCCGGTATCTTACACCCACCATATACCTTCCTCAAAACAGCCACCATACCTACCTATCATGGCATTTCCATAGCCATTCCAAGATATATTTCCATGCAACTTTCCACAGTTCCGTTTATTATGACACGCTCCATCATTGTCATATTGCTAGCGTGATCATGTAGTTGATCGTATTTGTTGCAAAGCCACCATTCATAATTCTTTCATACATGTCACTCTTGATTCATTGCATATCCTGGTACACCGCCGGAGGCATTCATATAGAGTCATATTTTGTTCTAAGTATCGAGTTGTAATTGTCGAGTTGTAAGAAAAATAAAAGTGTGATGATCATCAATCTTTAGAGCATTGTCCCAAGTGAGGAAAGAATGATGGAGACTATGATTCCCCCACAAGTCGGGATGAGACTCCGGATGAAAAAAAAAGAGGCCAAAAAAAGAAGAGAAAAGGCCCAAATAAAAAATGAGAGAAAATGAGAGAAGGGACAATGTTACTATCCTTTTACCACACTTGTGCTTCAAAGTAGCACCATGATCTTCATGATAGAGAGTCTTTCATTTTGTCACTTTCATATACTAGTGGGAATTTTTTATTATAGAACTTGGCTTGTATATTCCAATGATGGGCTTCCTCAAATTGCCCTAGATCTTCGTGAGCAAGCAAGTTGGATGCACACCCACTTAGTTTATTTTGTTGAGCTTTCATATACTTATAGCTCTAGTGCATCCGTTGCATGGCAATCCCTACTCACTCACATTGATATCTATTGATGGGCATCTCCATAGCCCGTTGATACGCCTAGTTGATGTGAGACTATCTTCCTCTCTTTTTGTCTTCTCCACAACCACCATTCTATTCCACATATAGTGCTATATCCATGGCTCACGCTCATGTATTGCGTGAGGATCGAAAAAGTTTTGAAAATGTTAAAGTATGAAACAATTGCTTGGCTTGTCATCGGGTTGTGCATGATTTAAATACTTTGTGTGGTGAAGATAGAGCATAGCCAGACTATATGATTTTGTAGGGATAACTTTCCTTGGCCATGTTATTTTGAGAAGACATAATTGCTTTGTTAGTATGCTTGAAGTATTATTATTTTTATGTCAATATGAACTTTTGTCTTGAATCTTTCGAATCTGAATATTCATACCACAATTAAGAAGATTTGCATTCAAATTATGCCAAGTAGCACTCCGCATCAAAAATTCTCCTTTTATCATTTACCTACTCGAGGAGGAGCAGGAATTAAGCTTGGGGATGCCTGATACGTCTCCAACGTATCTATAATTTTTTATTGCTCCATGCTATATTATCTACTGTTTTGGACTATATTGGGCTTTATTTTCCACTTTTATATTATTTTTGGGACTAACCTATTAACCGGAGGCCCGGCCCAGAATTGTTGTTTTTTGCCTATTTCGGTGTTTCGAAGAAACGGAATATCAAACGGAGTCCAAACGGAATGAAACCTTCGGGAACATGATTTTCTCACCGAACGTGATACAGGAGACTTGGACCCTACTCCAAGAGAGCCAAGAGGCGGTCACGAGGGTGGGGGGCGCCCCCTCCCTTAGGGCGCGCCCCCTGCCTCGTGGGCCCCTCGGAGCTCCAACGATGTACTCCTTCCTCCTATATATACCTATGTACCCCCAAATGGTCAGATACAGAGCCAAAAACCTAATTCCACCGCCGCAACTTTGTGTATCCACGAGATCCCATCTTGGGGCCTGTTCCGGAGCTCCGCCGGAGAGGGCCGTCATCACGGAGGGCTTCTACATCATCATAGCCCCTCCGATGAAGTGTGAGTAGTTTACCTCAGACCTTCGGGTCCATAGTTAGTAGCTAGATGGCTTCTTCTCTCTTTTTGGATCTCAATACAATGTTCTCCCCCTCTCTCGTGGAGATCTAGGCGATGTAGTCTTCTTTTTGCGGTGTGTTTGTTGAGACCGATGAATTGTGGGTTTATGATCAAGTCTATCTATGAATAATATTTGAATCTTCTCTGAATTCTTTTATGTATGATTAGTTATCTTTGCAAGTCTCTTCGAATTATCAGTTTGGTTTGGCCTACTAGATTGGTTTTTCTTGCCATGCGAGAAGTGCTTAGCTTTGGGTTCGATCTTGCGGTGTCCTTTCCTAGTGACAGAAGGGGCAGCAAGGCACGTATTGCATCGTTGCTATCGAGGATAACAAGATGGGGTTTATTTCATATTGCATGAATTTATCTCTCTACATCATGTCATCTTGCTTAAAGCGTTACTCTATTTTTAACTTAATACTCTAGATGCATGCTGGATAGCGGTCGATGAGTGGTGTAATAGTAGTAGATGCAGGCAGGAGTCGGTCTACTTGTCTCGGACGTGATGCCTAAATACATGATCATACCTAGATATTCTCATAACTATGCTCAATTCTATCAATTGCTCAACAGTAATTTGTTCACCCATCGTAGAATACTTATGCTCTTGAGAGAAGCCACTAGTGAAACCTATGGCCCCTGGGTCTGTTCTCATCATATCAATCTCCATCACTTTAATTTTTCTTTGCTTTTTACTTTGTCTTTTACTTTTTACTTTGCATCTCTATATCAAAAATACCAAAAATATTATGTATCCTCTCTATCGGATCTCACTCTCATAAGTGACCGTGAAGGGATTTACAACCCCTAATCGCATTGGTTGCGTTGAGCTATTGTTTTTTTGTAGGTACGAGGGACTTGAGCGTAGCCTCCTACTAGATTGATACCTTGGTTGTCAAAAACTGAGGGAAATACTTACGCTACTCTGCTGCATCATCCTTTCCTCTTCGGGGAAATCCAACGCAAGCTCAAGAGGTAGCAACGGCGAGGACTAGGAAGGGGACGACTCGGAGCCAGGGAAGACGCAACAGTGGATGCCCACGCGAAGAGGAGTACGAGGGTTCACTGGTTCGACTGCGGTGTGAGGCTGCTGTCGCCGTAGAATAACAGGGGTTGTGGGTGAGTAGAGGGATGGCCTGGCCAGCGGTGGGAGTAGTAGGGGCGGTGAGCCCTCCACGGCATCACAGCCGGCCACAGGAGGCAGGAGCACGCGGCACGACCGGCGCTGGTTTGGGCGGCTGGAGCAAGAAGACCAGAGGTTGAAGAAGCTCTACGGCCGTTGGATGAACATCATACGGTAACAGGAGCTACAATCGTTCATATTGACTAAGTTGACAAAGCCCTCCATCCCCGTCAACTTGGTAGGCCCACAAGTCAGCCTCCCACTATGCTGGGTTCCACCTGGCAGGGGGAATATTCATTTTTTTGTGCGTAATAAGGAGGCACTTCCTTGCATGCGAAGATAGTTGGTGGGTCCGACATGTCAGCGGGGGGCACGTTATTTTCATGAAATACAGAGGCCCTTCCGGTGGGTCCTAGATGTCAGATGGAGGAATCATTATTTTGCGCATAATAAGGATGCATTTCCTTGTGTGCGGCTGTGGACCCAGCTGTCAGCCTCTCCACGCACAGTCTACTTCCGATGGTGTCGTTCGTTGACCACGTTGACCATGCCGCGCCAAGCGCATCCAAGGTGGTGGGCGACGGCGAGGCACCGGACAGCAACGAGCCGGAGATGGGAAGACGCAGGAGTAGAGTCGTAGACGAAGAGGTGTACGAGGGTTAGCTAGTTCTAGTGTGGTGTGGTTCGGCAGTCGGTGGAGAAGAATAGGAGGTGTGGAGGGGTGGAGGGATGGCCTGGCAAATGGTGGAGTAGCGCTTCATAGCGAAGCGTGCTAAGTAGAGCCGCTAGCAACAGGAGGCGGGAGGTGGTCCCGGCGGAGCTAGAGGAAGAAGACGAGAGATTGAAGATGGATGCCGGTCGTTGGATGTAAATCCAACGGCTAACATGTCAGAATCATTTGTTGACTAAATTGACAATGACTTGCGTTGGCTTCGACCTATTGGCCCACATTTCAGCCTCCAAAAATGTGGCACGTATTCAACCCATTTTTTCAGAATTTATAGTCTTTTTTTGCATGGTAGAATTTACAGTCAATTTGATGTTTTTATTTTGAATTACAGCCATTAGCTGGGCTGGGTGAACAAATAATGTAGCGTCCATGCAGCCCATTTATTTTATTTCCTAAAAAATTACAGGCCAGTTGCACTTTCTCGAAATACACGATTTTGCTGGGCTGATTCTAATTATAATGTTGGGTTGGGCCAGCAATGTTATCAAAAAATAAAAAGGGGCTGAGCATTTTGTTATAAATATATTTAAATAATAAGTGATATTATTACATTCGTCCATAAATCTTACCAAGCTTTTGTACACAATCACTAGGATTTTCATGCCAAAACAATCCAAGAAAGCTGATAAAAACTATATTGAAGACACTGAGACAACCCCAAAGTCCTGTCTTGATGTAGTGTTCGAGTTACTGGCTACCACTGCTGGCACTAGCTCTGCGAACTCGTTGCCTGAATCAGTTCGGCTTCTTGAGTCTCAACTTCAAGTTGAAAGACATCGATCAGATGTTATGCGACAGGAAGCCGAAGGATTGAGGAAGTCCCTGCAGAATTCAGATGCATACTTTCTGGTGCAACAGCAAGCGCTGGGGGACTTAAGCGCCAAACAAGAGAAAGTTAATAAGCTTGCTAAGCATCTTGCCAGCATTATGGGTACCCAGGATATTGTTTCTTGAGCTCTTCTGAAGTGGTTTCAGTTCTGGACTTGTTTTGCTGCGGCGTTTATATGCTGTTGTGTTCCCTATATTTGCACTGGTGGCGAACTTTGATGCCCAGTGGATGTAATATGTTTACTAGCCGTGATAGCCTAGTGTAAGTTGCTTGCTTATTCATTTCCTTGTTGTCTTGTTTATTTGTTTGCTTGTAGTCAGTGTAGTTCTTTTTCTGCGGTTTGCTAGTGGCTGCAATAACCTATTTTTTAAAACTAGGCCACAATAACCATGGGCTAATATTTACTGTAGTGACACTGGGCCTCCTACGGGCCGTAGAAACAGTGGGCCTTCTACGGGCCGTATAAACAGTGGGTCTTCTACGAGCCGTAGAAACAGTGGGCCTTCTACGGGCCGTAGAAATAGTGGGCCTTCTACGGGCCGTAGAAACAATGGGCCTTCTACGGGCCGTATCATCAATGGGCCTTATACGGGCCGTATGATCGATTGGCCAAGCATGGGCCAAACAGACCATATTCTGGCCGTAAACGGGCTAGAGTTGGAATCGTCTGTTCATGGGCTGACCATAACGGGCCATCGTTAATAGGCCATATTTGATGACGCAATGAAAACGGCCCAACGTATTAACGGACCACAAATGGGCCAACTGTAACCACGGGCTGAATTTGGCCCACAAGCAGAAAATGACAGTAACGAGCCGTAAGTAAACGAATGCTGGAAAATAGCCCAAGAATAAATGGGCTCTGAGAAGGCCGAAAGATAACATGGGCTGGAAACGGCCCAACGGAATAACGGGCCGTTAATGGGTATAAAGTGATACACTGTTCTTTACGGGCCAGTTTCACCACAGGTCGCTAATGGGTGTAAAGTGATACACTGTTCATTACGGGCCAGTTTCACCACGGGTCGTTAATAGGCTAAGAGTTACATAGGGCCTCATATGGGCCGAAAGACGTCATGGGCCATACATGGGCCAGAAGTGTAAACGGGCTGGAATCATATTGGATGGCCCAGATGACACTACTGGGCCTAATTCGAATAGGGTGTAACGGGCCTTGGGTTAGCGGGCTGTAAATGGGCTATATGCGAACAGGCCGTTAACAGGCTTTCCATGGGCCGGCCTGTCACCTTTTGACCAAGTCAAATGGGCCGGCCTTTTCACAGGAATGGGCCTCTGTTGGACCGTGCCATGTGTCGACGTATCATAGGCGCCTTCTGTCCAATGAGTGGATGACATCTATCCTAGGTTTGAGCCGACACGTGTTTCCTCTAGCCAATGATGATTTTACATGTGGAAAATCCCCATTGGTTGGGGCTGTTAACGGCTTATCGGATCCAAAACCCGACCCGACAGCTTAACGACGTTTCGTTACGGTGGATTCCACGTGTCGGTCACCCATGACGAAAGCACTTCTGTGACACGCGATTTATCGTCATGGAAGTGGACACTTCCGTGATGATAATTTTGGTAATGTCATGGAACACTTCTACGATAGCACATGTATGACTATCTTGATTCTGTCATAAAATCGTCATGGATGTACATGCATGACAGAAAACGCGACCTACTGTGACAAACACGTATCATCACGGAAGTGTATTTTTTTGTAGTGTACTATTACTCCACACATCGACCGCTATCCAGGATGCATCTAGTGTATTAAGTTCATGGAAAAACGGAGTAATGCAATAAGAACGATAACATGATGTAGACAAGATCTGTCTATGTAGAGATAGACCCCAACATTTTTATCCTTAGTAGCAACGATACATACATGTCGTTTCCCTTTCTGCCATTGGGATCGAGCACTTTAAGATCGAACCCACTACAAATACGAGGCTATAAGCAATCATGCATATAAGAGATCAAAGAAACTGAAATAACTTTCATGGACATAAAAAGATATAACTGATCAAAACTCAAAGTTCATCAGATCCCAACAAACACACTGCAAAAGAGTTTCATCATATGGATCTCCAAGAGACCATTGTATTGAGAATTCAGAGAGAGAGAGAGAGGAAGCCATCTAGCTACTAACTACAGACCCAAAGGTCTACAAAGAACTACTCACGCATCATCGGAGAGGCACCAATGGAGGTGGTGAACCCCATCTGAGATGGTGTCTAGATTGGATCTGGTGGTTCTGGACTCTACGGCGGCTGGATGAATATTTCATCGACGCTTTTAGGGTTTATGGAATATTGGGGTATTTATAGAGCAAAGAGGCGGTCCGGGGGGCACCTGAGGTGGGCACAACCCACCAAGGCGCGCGTGGGCCTCCTGGCGTGCCCTGGTGGGTTGTGCCCCCCTTGGTGCACCCCCTAGGCGCAGCCACGGCCCATTGTGTTCCTTCTGGCGCATAAAAAATCATCGTGTAGTTTCGTGGCATTTGGACTCCGTCTGATATTGATTTTCTGTGATGTAAAAACAAGGAAAAAATTGCAACTGGCACTTGGCACTATGTCAATAGGTTAGTACCAAAAAATGATATAAAATGACTATAAAATGATTATAAAACATCCAAGATTGATAATATAACAGCATGGAACAATCAAAAATTATAGATACGTTGGAGACGTATCAGCATCCCCAAGCTTAACTCCTACTCGTCCTCGAGTAAGTAAGTGATGAAAATAGAATTTTTGATGTGGAATGCTGCCTATCATGTCATATCATATTCTTTTCTTTATAGCATGGACAATTGGACTTTTATGTGATTCAAAGCAATAGTCTAGTTTTGACATAATAATTTAGATACTCAAGCATATCAACAAGCAACCATGTCTTTCAAAATACCAACGCTAAAATAAGTTATCCCTAGCCCATCATGCTCAACCATTGATCCATTCATGAAACACACTCGAATATTAGCTACACCCAATACTTAAGTACGATCATATTGCCTCCTAGTTGGTGCTTTTATAAGAGAAGATGAAGATTCAAAAATAAAAATTGCATAAAGTAAAAGAAAGGCCCTTCGCAGAGGGAAGTAGGGATTTGTAGAGGTGCCAGAGCTCAAAGCGAAAAAACTTAGAGATAAAAACATTTTGGGAGGTGTATCCATCCCACCAACGAAAACGACTTAGAGTTCCCAACACTTTCCATGCTAGATATGCCATAGGCAGTTCCCAAACAGGAAATGAAGTTTATTCCTTTTTCCATCATACTTTCACTTTCCATGGCTAGCCGTATCCATGGTTGCCCTCCATACCAACACTTTCCAAGGAATTTATTATTTGACAACATAAAGTAAATTCATTTTTGCATTTCGGGACTGGGCATCCCTAAAACCATTGCCTTACTCTTGTGCAATGACAAGTGAATAAACACTCATCGTGAGAATAACACATCCAGCATGGAAAATATTAGCCACCCCTCACCGCTCAGCGAGCGAAACAAACAGACAAAAGAGAGGTTTATTTTGAAAATTAGAGATGGCACATGCAAATTTGCTTAGAACGGAAAAAGAATACCGCATATAGGTAGATATAGTGGAATCATGTGGCAAAACTAATTTAAAGGGTTTTGGATGCACAAGTAGAGATCATACTTGGTGCAAAATGAAGGCTAGCAAAAGATTGGGAAGCGACCAACCAAGAAACGTATAATCTCATAAGCAAGCATTAAGCATAAATAACACCAAATAATGCACCACAAGTAGGATATAATTTCATTGCATGACTATTGACTTTCGTACTTGCATAGGGAATCACAAACCTTAACACCAATATTCTTACTAAAGCATAATTACTCATCAACATAACTCACATATCACATCATCATATCTCAAAACTATTACTAAGAATCAAGTTTATTTTGTACAATGATCTTCATGAAAGTTTTTATTATATCCTTCTTCGATATCTATCACTTTGGGACTAATTTTCATGTGTTGCTTTTCATAAGCTCAAACAAATATAAGTGAAGATCAAGAGCATAATTTTTCTTTCTCTCTCTCAAAATAATTTAAGTGAAGCAAGAGAGAATTTCTTGAAAATTTTACTAACTCTCAAATAAATCTAAGTGAAGCAAGAGAGCATTTCTTCAAAAATACTAAGCACATCGTGCTCAAAAATATATAAGTGAAGCACTAGAGCAAGTCCTATTGCTCATAAAAATTTAAGTGAAGCATAGAGAGCAATTCTAATAAGTCATGGCATAATTTTGGCTCTCGCAAATAAGTGTGTCCAGCAAGGATTGATGACTTAAAACAAAAAATAAAACAAGAAAATACTCATATCATACAAGAAGCTCCAAGCAAAACACATATCATGTGACGAATAAAAATATAGTTTCGAGTAGAATACCGATAGTCGTTGGAAGAAAGCGGGGATGCCACTTGGGGGCATCCCCAAGCTTAGTTGGTTGCTCATTTTTGGATAATAGCTTATGATGTCGGGGCATCCCAAATCTTAGGATCTTCTATTCTTCCTTCATCCATCGTAAAATGACCCAAAGCTTGAAAACTTCAATCACACAAAACTCAACATAACCTTCGTGAGATCCGTTAGTGTAAGAAAAATAAATCACTACAATAAGTGCTGTATCAAACCAATTCATATTTTGTTTTTGTATTATATCTACTGTATTCCAACTTTTCTATTGAAAAAACTCATCAAAGAAAACCATAGAGCCATCAAAATAAGCACACAACACAAAGAAAACAGAATCTGTCAAAACAGAACAGTCTGTAGCAATCTGATTTGTTCGAATACTTATGAAACTCCAAGAATTCTTAAATACTAGGACAACCTGGTTAATTTGTATATTAATCTTCTGAAAAACGAATCAGGGCAAAATCTCTTTCTGATAAAAAATGAGAATTGTTTTCGTGAGCACAAAGTTTCTGTCTTTTTCAGCAAGATCAAACAATTATTACCCAAGAAGATCCTATTGGTTCTACTTGGGACAAACACTAATTAAAACACAAAAAACACAATCATAACAGTAGCATAATTGTGCTAATACTCGAGAACAGAAAGCAAAAAGCAAAAATAAAATTTATTCATTGGGTTGCCTCCGAACAAGCGCTATAGTTTTACGCCCTTAGCTAGGCATAAAGCAAGGATCTAAGTTTTGTCATCCTTCTTCTTAGTTTTCTTAGAGGTGTTTTCATCATGGGTTTTTGTAAACACAACATAAACATATTATCCATGGAAACTTTTGCAATCCTTAGTTGGTTTTCATCATAACCCCTTTGATTTCCCGCAACAATCCAAGAGTAATGTTGATTAACAGTATTAAAAACTTGTTGGATTATATCTAGAACTGGGACCGCCTTTTTAAGATACTCATCAAAGATCTTATTATCCCCAAGCAAATGCCTTAGTGCATAGTCACTATTTTAAAGAATTTCATCTATCACGGGTTTTTCACGGTTCATACCATACAAATCAAAGATTTCCCTAGCTTCACGTATTATGTAGTCAAACTCATTCATAAGAACGAGAGTGGACAACTTTTTGGCCCTAGGATTCTTTATGTCGGGAAGCTCAAAAAACAATCTTTGCAAAGTAGGATGGGTACGAATAAATTTACTTTCAAGTTTCAGAACTAGTGCTGAAATAGCATCCTCATAAAATCTAGTATTTTTAAGTATAGGAGCATCATCAAGACTTAGATTCCCAACACAATTGAAAAATTCTTGGATACGTTCTTTTCCCATAATGTTCCCTTGCCCCAAGATAAAAGTTTTAGTATCCAGATTGCCCATACATCCAATTTTAGGAGTTAGGCCATCATCTGTGGGTGCCATACCGAAATCACTCGTGATTGCAAACAAAGGATAGATCTGACGAGAAAACGGCGAATGGAAAAGAGAGGCGAATAAAACGGCAAATTTCTGTGAAGTGGGGAGGAAAATGAGAGGCAACTAGCAAATAATGTACATTGTGAGGAGATGAGATTTGTGATTAGGAACCTGGTATACGTTGAAGATCCTCCCCGGCAACGGCACCAAAAATTCCTATTGATGTCTCTTGAAGCTACATCGGTATTTCCCCAAAGAGGAAGGGATGATGCAGCACAGCAGCGGTAGGTATTTCCCTCAGATATGAAACCAAGGTTATCGAACCAGTAGGAGAACCAAGAAGCACAACGTAAACAGCCCCTGCACACAAATAACAACCACTCGCAACCCTACGTGTTAAAGGGGTTGTCAATCCCTTTCGGGTAACGGTGCCAGAAACGGCGTGCGGATGGGAATAGGTTGTAATAAATTGATAGATCAAACGCCTAATAAAATAAATAGAAATGAAATGCAGAAAGGTATTTTTGCATTTTTGGTTTAATAGATCTGGAAATAAATGCAAGGAAAAAGTAGATCGCAAAGGCAAATATATGAGAAAGAAGACCCATGGGCCGTAGGGTTCACTAGTGGCTTCACTCGAGAAAAATAGCAAACGGTGGGTAAACAAATTACTATTGGGCAATTGATAGAACTTCAAATAATCATGACGATATCCAGGCAATGATCATTATATGGGCATCATGTCCAAGATTAGTAGACCGACTCTTGCCTGCATCTACTACTATTACTCCACACATCGACCGCTATCCAGCATGCATCTAGTGTATTAAGTTCATGGAAAAATGGAGTAATGCAATAAGAATGATGACATGATGTAGACAACATCTATCTATGTAGAGATAGACCCCATCGTTTTATCCTTAGTAGCAACGATACATACGTGTCGTTTCCCCTTCTTTCTCTGGGATCAAGCACCGTAAGATCGAACCCACTACAAAGCACATCTTCCCACTGCAAGATAAATAGATCAAGTTGGCCAAACAAAACCCAAATATCAGAGAAGAAATACGAGGCTATAAGCAATCATGCATATAAGAGATAAAAGAAACTCAAATAACTTTCATGGATATAAAAAGATATAACTGATCAAAACTCAAAGTTCATCAGATCCCAACAAACACACTGCAAAAGAGTTACATCATATGGATCTCCAAGAGACCATTGTATTGAGAATTCAGAGAGAAAGAGAGAGAGAGAGAGAGAGAAAGAGAGAGAGAGGAAGCCATCTAGCTACTAACTAAGGACCCGAAGGTATACAAAGAACTACTCACGTACGCATCATAGGAGAGGCACCAATGGAGGTGGTGAACCCCATCCGAGATGGTGTCTAGATTGGATCTGGTGGTTCTGGACTCTATGGCGGCTGGATGAATATTTCGTCGACGCTTTTAGGGTTTCTGGAATATTGGGGTATTTATATAGCAAAGAGGCGGTTCGGGGGGCACCCGAGGTGGGCACAACCCACCAGGGCGTGCCCGGGCCTCCTGGCGCGCCCTGGTGGGTTGTGCCCCCCTCGTAGCACCCCCGAGGCGCAGCCAGGGCCCGTTGTATTCGCTGTGGCCCATAAAAATCATCATGGAGTTTCATGGCATTTGGACTCCGTCTGATATTGATTTTCTGTGATGTAAAAACATGGAAAAACAGCAACTGGCACTTGGCACTATGTCAATAGGTTAGTACCAAAAAATGATATAAAATGACTATAAAATGATTATAAAACATCCAAGATTGATAATATAACAGCATGGAACAATCAAAAAATATAGATACGTTGGAGACGTATCAGGGGGCGCAGGACAAGGCAGGGTCCCTAGGGGCGGTCAACCCTAGGGCGCCCCTGGCTGCCTCTCCTCCCTTCCACCTATATATGTGGGGAGGGGACACCTCACAAGGACACAACGTCAATTGTTAGCCGTGTGCGGCACCCCTCTCCAAAGTTTACATCCCCGGTCATATTCTCGCGGTGCTTAGGCGAAGCCCTGCGCAGATTACTTCACCATCACCGTCACCACGCCGTCGTGTTGACATAACTCATCTACTTCCTCGACACCTTGCTGGATCAAAAGGTGAGGAACGTCATCGCGTGGAACGTGTGGAGAACTCGGAGGTGCCGTACGTTCGGTGCTTGATCGATCGGAGCTAGAAGAAGTTTGACTACATCAACCGCGTTGTCAAATGCTTCCGCTTTCGGGCTACGAGGGTACGTAGACACACTCCCCCCCTCGTTGCTATGCATCTCCTAGATAGATCTTGCGTGAACGTAGGAATTTTTTTGAAATTTCATGCTATGTTTCCCAACATCCACGGCCAAGAAGGGCAACTCGACAATGGCTGAGTACATCGAGCGCATGAAGGCGCTCAGTGACGAGATGGAATCGGTGGGCAAGCCGCTCACCGATAACGACATGGTGTCCGAAATCCTTGCGGGACTCGACTACGACTACATGTCCTTTGTCTCCATGATCTGTGCCCGAACTCAGCAAATCAAGGTGAGCGAGATTTACTCGCAGCTGATCAGCTTTGAAAGCGGTTGGCTATGTTCGAGGGTGGTGGACAGTCCTCCCACTCCCTTGGAAAAGTTGTTCCAAGAAAAACACAACTACCACGCCCTACGCACCTTTGCTTGTGCATGTTGGCCGAATCTTCGACCCTTTCATTCCAAGAAGCTAGAATTTCGTTCTAATCAATGCGTTTTTCTTGGCTATAGCAATCGCCACAAAGGGTTCAAGTCTCTTGATGTCAAAGAAGGCCGTGTTTATATCTCTCGAGACGTCATCTTTGATGAAGAAGTTTTTCCTTTTGCCTCGCTCAATCCAAATGACGACGTTCCTCTTCGATCTGAAGTTATTCTTCTTTCTAAAACTGCTCCATCCGAACCTCTTGATCATGGGGACAAACAGATAGCTGACCCTTCGGTTAATCTTCATAAAAATCCTGCTGTAAATTTTGGTGGAAATCCTGTTGTGTACCATGATTTTATGCAGCAGCAGACAAGCGTGGAACACGATGCTGATTCAGGTGCTGCGCCAGATCTAGTCGGTGGCGATCCTTGGGAAGATTTTCCCTCGCCTGCCACGCCGGACAGCGGGATCTGCAAGGCATCCGCCTCGGGAGGGGGCGATCCAGCCTTGCCGAGACACGCATCTCCTCGCAGCCCGCGGGTGAAGGCGTTGCAGTGCACTCCGGATCAGGTGGACCCGGGGGCAGCGAGGCGCCTCTCTCTCCAGCCGCCAAGTGGCACAGCCTTCTCCGCTCATCCGAGTCGGCCAATCGGGTCACAGGTGGACGACACCATCCGCCTCGGGTCCACTGCAGACCGACCAGGTGCGCCTTCGGCTGGCGACATGATCCACCTCGAATCCGGTGCGGCTAGCTCAGGCGCAGACGCAGCGGACGGATCTTCTATGTAGCAACCTTCTGTGGTAATTCCTGTGTCCACGCCAAGAACAAGATCTCAACATGGTATCTCAAAACCAAAAATACGTACGGATGGTACGGTCAGGTATGACAAGGGACGTTTTGTTGGTCTTTCTGTTACAGGAGAACCAAACACTTTGGTAGAGGCATTAGAAAATAAGAATTGGAAGGATGCAATGAATAAGGAATATAATGCTCTTATGAAAAAAAGAACATGGCATCTAGTTCCTCCAGCAAAAGGGAGAAATTTAATTGATTGTAAATTGGTCTACAGAATTAAAAGAAAGGCAAATGGAGAAATAGATAGATAAACGGCTAGACTTGTTGCAAAGGGGTTTAAGCAAAGATATGGTATAGACTATGAGGATACCTTTAGCCCAGTTGTGAAAGCAACTACTGTCAGACTTGTTCTCTCTATTGAAGTGTCAAACAATTGGAGCCTTCATCAATTGGATGTGCAGAATGCGTTCCTTCATGGCGTTCTAGAGGAAGAAGTGTATATGAAACAACCACCTGGGTATGAGGTAAAGGACAAGTATCATTATGTGTGTAAGCTTGATAAGGCTCTATACGGTTTAAAATAAGCACCTAGAGCATGGTACTCTAGAATGAGTGAGAAACTTTAAAGGCTTGGTTTTCAGCCATCCAAAACTGACACATCACTGTTCTTTTATAGAAAAGGAAAAATCGCCGTCTTTATGCTAGTATATGTTGATGATATTATTGTTGCAAGGTCATCACAGGATGCAACCAAAGCATTGCTAGAAGATCTGAGGAAAGACTTTGCTCTAAAGGATCTTGGTGATTTGCATTATTTCTTGGGAATAGAGGTAAAGAAGGTAAAAGATGGCATACTCTTAAGTCAAGAAAAGTATGTGTCAGATGTGTTAAAGCGAGTAGGTATGATGAATTGTAAAATTTCAAACATGCCTCTCTCAATTTCTGAAAGATTGTTTAAAGAGGAAGGTGAGCCATTAAGTGTTGAAGCATCTACAAATTATAGAAGTGTGGTAGGTGCCTTGCAATATTTAACACTTACAAGACCCGACATATCTTTCCATGTAAGTTCCTACATGCTCCTACCCTTGAACATTGGACAACGGAAAAAGAATCCTAAGGTATCTAAGAGGTACTATGAGCACAGGGTTGAAATTTACAAGGTCAGCCTCAACATTGGTGAGTGCATTTTCTGATGTTGATTGGGCAGGATGTCCTGATGACATAAGATCAACAGGAAGGTTTGCAGTCTTCTTTGGACCAAACCTCATATCTTGGAGTGCACGGAAGCAAGCTACCGTGTCAAGATCCAGCACAGAAGTTGAGTACAAGGCCTTGGCAAATGCTACAGTTGAACTAATATGGGTTCAAACCTTGCTTCATGAGCTTCATGTGAGACACTCTCCTATTACTCGGTTGTGGGTGGGATAATATTGGTGCCACGTATCTATCAGCAAATCCAGTGTTTCATGCACACTACTAGGGAAAACCCTAGTAGTAGCGCTTGAAATATGCATAGCAGTAGCGCTAGGTCCAGCGCTACCACTAAGGCGCTACAGCTAACTAGTAGCAGTAGCGCTGGAAAGGGAGCGCTACTGCTATACCTAGTTAGCAGTAGCGCTCTCCTCTGGACAGCGCTACTGCTACTTGTAAGTAGCAGTAGCGCTTGTTCTAAAAAGCGTTGCTGCTAAATTTTCTTGTATTTTTAAAAATACAGCTTATTTTCGTTGTGTGGTTTTATATACAGTACTTTCATCATATGATTTTATGACCATGATTACTTATTATATATAACAGTGGGTGAAATGAACATGGAGTAGATTCAAGTGGAGGCAACATGTGGTGCATGTCGAAAGTACTACTCTAATCCAAACTTGATCTAGTTTGGATTAGTAGTACTTTCGATGTGCACCACATGTTGGCTTCACTTGAATCTAATCCAGGTTCATTTCACCTACTGTTATATATAATAAGTAATCATGCTCATATAATAACTTAGCATCATGCATCATCGATCATAATAATAAATAACTCATCACTGGTATCATAATAACAAGTCATAATCGTCATCATCGATCATACAACTTCTACTCGATACTACATCATCTTCATAGTCATCTAACCAATCCTACTTAGTTGTTCTTAGTGAAGGAAATATGCCCTAGAGGCAATAATAAATTTATTATTTATTTCCTTATATCATGATAAATGTTTATTATTCATGCTAGAATTGTATTAACCGGAAACATAATACATGTGTGAATACATAGACAAACAGAGTGTCACTAGTATGCCTCTACTTGACTAGCTCGTTAATCAAAGATGGTTATGTTTCCTAACCATGGACAAAGAGTTGTTATTTGATTAACGGGATCACATCATTAGGTGAATGATCTGATTGACATGACCCATTCCATTAGCTTAGCACCCAATCGTTTAGTATGTTGCTATTGCTTTCTTCATGACTTATACATGTTCCTATGACTATGAGATTATGCAACTCCCGTTTGCCGGAGGAACACTTTGTGTGCTACCAAACGTCACAACATAACTGGGTGATTATAAAGGTGCTCTACAGGTGTCTCCAAAGGTACATGTTGGGTTGGCATATTTTGAGATTAGGATTTGTCACTCCGATTGTCGGAGAGGTATCTCTGGGCCCTCTCGGTAATGCACATCACATAAGCCTTGCAAGCATTACAACTAATGAGTTAGTTGTGAGATGATTTATTATGGAACGAGTAAAGAGACTTGTCGGTAACGAGATTGAACTAGGTATTGAGATACCGACGATCGAATCTCGGGCAAGTAACATACCGATGACAAAGGGAACAACGTATGTTGTTATGCGGTCTGACCGATAAAGATCTTCGTAGATATGTAGGAATCAATATGAGCATCCAGGTTCCGCTATTGGTTATTGACCGGAGACGTGTCTCGGTCATGTCTACATTGTTCTCGAACCGTAGGGTTCGCATGCTTAACGTTACGATGATAGTTTCATTATGAGTTTATGTATTTTGATGTACCGAAGGTTGTTTGGAGTCTCGGATGTGATCATGGACATGACGAGGAGTCTTGAAATGGTCGAGACATAAAGATCGATATATTGTAAGCCTATATTTGGATATCGGAATCGTTCCGAGTGAAATCGGGATTTTACCGGAGTACCGGGGGGTTACCGGAACCCCCCGGGGGTTATTGGGCCTACATGGGCCCTAAGGGAGAAGAGGAAAGGAGGCAAGAGGTGGCCGTGCGCCCCTCCCCTCCCTAGTCCGAATAGGACAAGGAGAGGGGGCGGCACCCCCCTTTCCTTTCCCTCTTCCTCCTCTTTCCCACTTCTCCTTCTCCAACTAGGAAAGAAGGGAGTCCTACTCCCGGTGGGAGTAGGACTCCCCCTTGGCGCGCCCTCCTTGGCCGGCCGCCCCCTCCCCTTGGCTCCTTTATATACGGGGGCAGGGGGCACCCTAGGACACAAGTTGATCTTCGTGATCGTTCCTTAGCCGTGTGCGGTGCCCCCCTCCACCATATTCCACCTCGGTCATATTGTAGCGGTGCTTAGGCAAAGCCCTGCGACTGTTGAACATCAAGATCGTCACCACGCCGTCGTGCTGACGGAACTCCTCCCCGAAGCTTTGCTGGATCGGAGCCCGGGGAGCGTCATCAAGCTGAACGTGTGCCAAGAACTCGGAGGTGCCGGAGTAATGGTGCTTGGATCGGTTGGACCGGGAAGACGTACGACTACTTCCTCTACATTGCGTCAACGCTTCCGCTTCGGTCTACGAGGGTACGTAGACAACACACTCCCCTCTTGTTGCTATGCATCACCATGATCTTGCGTGTGCGTAGGAAAATTTTTGTAATTACTACGTTCCCCAACAGTGGCATCCGAGCCTAGGTTTTATGGTTTGATGTTATATGCACGAGTAGAACACAAGTGAGTTGTGGGCGATATAAGTCATACTGCTTACCAGCATGTCATACTTTGGTTCGGCGGTATTGTTGGATGAAGCGGCCCGGACCGACATTACGCGTACGCTTACACAAGACTGGTTCTACTGCCGTGCTTTGCACACAGGTGGCTGGCGGGTGTCAGTTTCTCCAACTTTAGTTGAACCGAGTGTGGCTACGCCCGGTCCTTGCGAAGGTTAAAATAGCACCAACTTGACAAACTATCGTTGTGGTTTTGATGCATAGGTAAGATTGATTCTTGCTTAAGCCCGTAGCAGCCACGTAAAACTTGCAACAAACAAAGTAGAGGACGTCTAACTTGTTTTTGCAGGGCATGTTGTGATGTGATATGGTCAAGGCATGATGCTAAATTTTATTGTATGAGATGATCATGTTTTGTAACCAAGTTATCGGCAACTGGCAGGAGCCATATGGTTGTCGCTTTATTGTATGCAATGCAATCGCCCTGTAATGCTTTACTTTATCACTAAGCGGTAGCGATAGTCGTAGAAGCATAAGATTAGCGAGACGACAACGATGCTACGATGGAGATCAAGGTGTCGCGCCGGTGACGATGGTGATCATGACGGTGCTTCGGAGATGGAGATCACAAGCACAAGATGATGATGGCCATATCATATCACTTATATTGATTGCATGTGATGTTTATCTTTTATGCATCTTATCTTGCTTTGATTGACGGTAGCATTATAAGATGATCTCTCACTAAATTTCAAGATAAAAAGTGTTCTCCCTGAGTATGCACCGTTGCCAAAGTTCGTCGTGCCCAGACACCACGTAATGATCGGGTGTGATAAGCTCTACGTCCATCTACAATGGGTGCAAGCCAGTTTTGCACACGCAGAATACTCAGGTTAAACTTGACGAGCCTAGCATATGCAGATATGGCCTCGGAACACTGAGACCGAAAGGTCGAGCGTGAATCATATAGTAGATATGATCAACATAGCTATGTTCACCATTGAAAACTACTCCATTTCACGTGATGATCGGTTATGGTTTAGTTGATTTGGATCACGTGATCACTTAGATGATTAGAGGGATGTCTATCTAAGTGGGAGTTCTTAAGTAATATGATTAATTGAACTTAAATTTATCATGAACTTAGTCCCTGATAGTATCTTGCTTGTTTATGTTGATTGTAGATAGATGGCCCATGCTGTTGTTCCGTTGAATTTTAATGCGTTCCTTGAGAAAGCAAAGTTGAAAGATGATGGTAGCAATTACACGGACTGGGTCCATAACTTGAGGATTATCCTCATTGCTGCACAGAAGAGTTACGTCCTAGAAGCACCGCTGAGTGCCAGGCCTGCTGCTGATGCAACTTACGACGTTAAGAACGTCTGGCAGAGCAAAGCTGATGACTACTCGATAGTTCAATGTGCCATGCTTGACGGCTTAGAACCGGGACTTCAATGATGTTTTGAACGTCATGGGGCATATGAGATGTTCCAGGAGTTGAAGTTAATATTCCAGCAGAATGCCCGGATTGAGAGATATGAAGTCTCCAATAAATTCTATAGCTGCAAGATGGAGGAGAATAGTTCTGTCAGTGAGCATATACTCAAGATGTCTGGGTATTGTAATCACTTGATTCAACTGGGAGTTAATCTTCCGGATGATAGCGTCATTGACAGAATTCTCCAATCACTTCCACCAAGCTACAAGAGCTTCGTGATGAACTATGATATGCAAGGGATGGATAAGACAATTCCCGAGCTCTTCGCAATGCTAAAGGCTGCGGAGATAGAAATCAAGAAGGAGCATCAAGTGTTGATGGTCAACAAGACCACTAGTTTCAAGAAAAAGGGCAAAGGGAAGAAGAAGGGGAACTTCAAGAAGAACAACAAGCAAGTTGCTGCTCAGGAGAAGAAACCCAAGTCTGGACCTAAGCCTGAAACTGAGTGCTTTTACTGCAAGCAGACTGGTCATTGGAAGCGGAACTGCCCCAAGTATTTGGCGGATAAGAAGGATGGCAAGGTGAACAAAGGTATATGTGATATACATGTTATTGATGTGTACCTTACTAGAGCTCGCAGTAGCACCTGGGTATTTGATACTGGTTCTGTTGCTAATATTTGCAACTCGAAATAGGGACTACGGATTAAGCGAACACTGGTAAAGGACGAGGTGACGATGCGCGTGGGAAATGGTTCCAAAGTCGATGTGATCGCGGTCGGCACGCTACCTCTACATCTACCTTCGGGATTAGTATTAGACCTAAATAATTGTTATTTGGTGTCAGCGTTGAGCATGAACATTATATCTGGATCTTGTTTGATGCGAGACGGTTATTCATTTAAATCAGAGAATAGTGGTTGTTCTATTTATATGAGTAATATCTTTTATGGTCATGCACCCTTGAAGAGTGGTCTATTTTTGATGAATCTCGATAGTAGTGATACACATATTCATAATGTTGAAGCCAAAAGATGCGGAGTTGATAATGATAGTGCAACTTATTTGTGGCACTGCCGTTTAGGTCATATCGGTGTAAAGCGCATGAAGAAACTCCATACCGATGGACTTTTGGAACCACTTGATTATGAATCACTTGGTACTTGCGAACCGTGCCTCATGGGCAAGATGACTAAAACGCTGTTCTCCGGTACTATGGAGAGAGCAACAGATTTGTTGGAAATCATACATACAGATGTATGTGGTCCGATGAATGTTGAGGCTCGTGGCGGATATCGTTATTTTCTCAACCAACATAGATGATTTAAGCAGATATGGGTATATCTACTTAATGAAGCATAAGTCTGAAACATTTGAAAAGTTCAAAGAATTTCAGAGTGAAGCTGAAAATCATCGTAACAAGAAAATAAAGTTTCTACGATCTGATCGTGGAGGAGAATATTTGAGTTTCGAGTTTGGTCTACATTTGAAACAATGCGGAATAGTTTCGCAGCTCACGCCACCCGGAACACCACAACGTAATGGTGTGTCCGAACGTCGTAATCATACTTTACTTGATATGGTGCGATCTATGATGTCTCTTATAGATTTACCGCTATCGTTTTGGGGTTATGCTTTAGACACGGTCGCATTCACGTTAAATAGGGCACCATCAAAATCCGTTGAGACGACGCCTTATGAACTATGGTTTGGCAAGAAACCAAAGTTGTCATTTCTTAAAGTTTGGGGCTGTGATGCTTATGTGAAAAAGCTTCAACCTGGTAAGCTCGAACCCAAATCGGAGAAATGTGTCTTCATAGGATACCCAAAGGAGACTGTTGGGTACACCTTCTATAACAGATCCGAAGGCAAGACATTCGTTGCTAAAAATGGATCCTTTCTAGAGAAGGAGTTTCTCTCGAAAGAAGTGAGTGGGAGGAAAGTAGAACTTGATGAGGTAACTGTACCTGCTCCCTTATTGAAAGTACTACATCACAGAAACCGGTTTCTGTGACACCTAAACCAACTAGTGAGGAAGTTAATGATGATGATCATAGAACTTCAAATCAAGTTGCTACTGAACCTCGTAGATCAAACAGAGTAAGATCCGCACCAGAGTGGTATGGTAATCCTGTTCTGGAAGTCATGCTACTAGATCATGATGAACCTACGAACTATGAAGAAGCGATGGTGAGCCCAGATTCCGCGAAATGGCTTGAAGCCATGAAATCTGAGATGGGATCCATGTATGAGAACAAAGTGTGGACTTTGGTTGACTTGCCTGATGATCGGCAAGCATTTGAGAATAAATGGATCTTCAAGAAGAAGACTGACACTGACAGTAATGTTACGTCTACAAAGCTCGACTTGTTGCAAAAGGTTTTCGACAAGTTCAAGGGATTGACTACGATGAGACCTTCTCACCCGTAGCGATGCTTAAGTCTGTCCGAATCATGTTAGCAATTGCCGCATTTTATGATTATGAAATTTGGCAAATGGATGTCAAAACTGCATTCCTGAATGGATTTCTAGAAGAAGAGTTGTATATGATGCAACCAGAAGGTTTTGTCGATCCAAAGGGAGCTAACAAAGTGTACAAGCTCCAGCGATCCATTTATGGACTGGTGCAAGCCTCTCGGAGTTGGAATAAACGCTTTGATAGTGTGATCAAAGCATTTGGTTTTATACAGACTTCTGGAGAAGCCTGTATTTACAAGAAAGTGAGTGGGAGCTCTGTAGCATTTCTGATATTATATGTGGATGACATATTACTAATTGGAAATGATATAGAATTTCTGGATAGCATAAAGGGATACTTGAATAAGAGTTTTTCAATGAAAGACCTCGGTGAAGCTGCTTACATATTAGGCATTAAGATCTATAGAGATAGATCAAGACGCTTAATTGGACTTTCACAAAGCACATACCTTGACAAAGTTTTGAAGAAGTTCAAAATGGATCAAGCAAAGAAAGGGTTCTTGCCTGTGTTACAAGGTGTGAAGTTGAGTAAGACTCAATGCTCGACCACTGCAGAAGATAGAGAGAAAATGAAAGATGTTCCCTATGCTTCAGCCATAGGCTCTATCATGCAATGCTGTGTACAAGACCTGATGTGTGCCTTGCTATAAGTCTAGCAGGGAGGTACCAAAGTAATCTAGGAGTGGATCACTGGACAGCGGTCAAGAACATCCTGAAATACCTGAAAATGACTAAGGATATGTTTCTCGTTTATAGAGGTGACAAAGAGCTCATCGTAAATGGTTACGTTGATGCAAGCTTTGACACTTATTCGGACGATTCTAAGTCGCAAACCGGATACGTGTTTACATTAAACGGTGGAGCTGTCAGTTGGTGTAGTTCTAAACAAAGCGTCGTGGCGGGATCTACTGAAGGAAATATGCCCTAGAGGCAATAATAAAGTTATTATTTATTTCCTTATATCATGATAAATGTTTATTATTCATGCTAGAATTGTATTAACCGGAAACATAATACATGTGTGAATACATAGACAAACAGAGTGTCACTAGTATGCCTCTACTTGACTAGCTCGTTAATCAAAGATGGTTATGTTTCCTGACCATGAACAATGAGTTGTTATTTGATTAACGAGGTCACATCATTAGTTGAATGATCTGATTGACATGACCCATTCCATTAGCTTAGCACCTGATCGTTTAGTATGTTGCTATTGCTTTCTTCATGACTTATACATGTTCCTATGACTATGAGATTATGCAACTCCCGTTTGCCGGAGGAACACTTTGGGTACTACCAAACGTCACAACGTAACTGGGTGATTATAAAGGAGTACTACAGGTGTCTCCAATGGTCGATGTTGGGTTGGCGTATTTCGAGATTAGGATTTGTCACTCCGATTGTCGGAGAGGTATCTCTGGGCCCTCTCGGTAATGCACATCACATAAGCCTTGCAAGCACTGCAACTAATATGTTAGTTGTGAGATGATGTATTACGGAACGAGTAAAGAGACTTGCCAGTAACGAGATTGAACTAGGTATTGGATACCGACGATCAAATCTCGGGCAAGTAACATACCGATGACAAAGGGAACAACGTATGTCGTTATGCGGTCTGACCGATAAAGATCTTCGTAGAATATGTAGGAGCCAATATGGGCATCCAGGTCCCGCTATTGGTTATTGACCGGAGACGTGTCTCGGTCATGTCTACATTGTTCTCGAACCCGTAGGGTCCGCACGCTTAAGGTTACGATGACAGTTATATTATGAGTTTATGCATTTTGATGTACCGAAGGTTTTTCGGAGTCCCGGATGTGATCACGAACATGACGAGGAGTCTCGAAATGGTCGAGACGTAAAGATTGATATATTGGAAGCCTATATTTGGATATCGGAAGTGTTCCGGGTGAAATCGGGATTTTACCGGAATACCGGGAGGGTTACCGGAACCCCCCGGGAGCTATTTGGGCCATAGTGGGCCTTAGTGGAAAGGAGAAGGGGCTGCCCTAGTTGGGCTGCGCGCCCCCCTCTTCCCCTAGTCCTATTAGGACTAGGAGAGGTGGCCGGCCCCCTCCTCCTCTTTTCCCCTCCGAGGAATCCTAGTTGGACTAGGATTGGAGGGGGAATCCTACTCCCAGAGGGAGTAGGACTCTCCTGCGCCTCCCCCCCTGGCCGGCCAGCCTCCCCTCCTCTCCTCCTTTATATAGGGAGGCAGGGGCACCTCTAAACACACAAGTTGACACAAGTTGATCCACGTGATCGATTCCTTAGCCGTGTGCGGTGCCCCCTGCCACCATATTCCTCGATAATACTGTAGCGGAGTTTAGGCGAAGCCCTGCTGCTATAGTTCATCAAGATCGTCACCACGCCGTCGTGCTGACGAAACTCTTCCCCGACACTTTGCTGGATCGGAGTCCGGGGATCGTCATCGAGCTGAACGTGTGCTCGAACTCGGAGGTGCCATAGTTTCGGTGCTTGATCGGTTGGATCGTGAAGACGTACGACTACTTCCTCTACGTCGTGTCATCGCTTCCGCAGTCGGTCTGCGTTGGGTACGTAGACAACACTCTCCTCTCGTTGCTATGCATCACATGATCCTGTGTGCGCGTAGGAAATTTTTGAAATTACTACGAAACCCAACAGTGGCATCCGAGCCAGGTTATTGATGTTGATGTTATATGCACGAGTAGAACACAAGTGAGTTGTGGACGATACAAGTCATACTGCCTACCAGCATGTCATACTTTGTTTCGGCGGTATTGTTGGACGAGACGACCCGGACCAACCTTACGCGTACGCTTACGCGAGACCGGTTCCCTCGACGTGCTTTGCACAGAGATGGCTTGCGGGCGACTGCCTCTCCAACTTTAGTTGAACCAAGTATGGCTACGCCCGGTCCTTGCGAAGGTTAAAACGGAGTCTATTTGACAAACTATCGTTGTGGTTTTGATGCGTAGGTGAGTTTGGTTCTTACTTAAGCCCGTAGCAGCCACGTAAAACATGCAACAACAAAGTAGAGGACGTCTAACTTGTTTTTGCAGGGCATGTTGTGATGTGATATGGTCAAGGCATGATGCTGATTTTTATTGTATGAGATGATCATGTTTTGTAACCGAGTTATCGGCAACTGGCAGGAGCCATATGGTTGTCGCTTTATTGTATGCAATGCAATCGCGATGTAATGCTTTACTTTATTACTAAACGGTAGTGATAGTCGTGAAAGCATAAGATTGGCGAGACGACAACGATGCTACGATGGAGATCAAGGTGTCACGCCGGTGACGATGGTGATCATGACGGTGCTTCGGAGATGGAGATCACAAGCACAAGATGATGATGGCCATATCATATCACTTATATTGATTGCATGTGATGTTTATCTTTTTATGCATCTTATCTTGCTTTGATTGACGGTAGCATTATAAGATGATCTCTCACTAAATTATCAAGAAGTGTTCTCCCTGAGTATGCACCGTTGCCAAAGTTCGTCGTGCCCAGACACCACGTGATGATCGGGTGTGATAAGCTCTACGTCCATCTACAACGGGTGCAAGCCAGTTTTTGCACACGCAGAATACTCAGGTTAAACTTGACGAGCCTAGCATATGCAGATATGGCCTCGGAACACGGAGACCGAAAGGTCGAGCGTGAATCATATAGTAGATATGATCAACATAACGATGTTCACCATTGAAAACTACTCCATCTCACGTGATGATCGGACATGGTTTAGTTGATTTGGATCACGTGATCACTTAGAGGATTAGAGGGATGTCTATCTAAGTGGGAGTTCTTAAGTAATATGATTAAATTGAACTTAAATTTATCATGAACTTAGTCCTGGTAGTATTTTGCAAATCATGTTGTAGATCAATAGCTCGCGTTGTTGCTTCCCTGTGTTTATTTTGATATGTTCCTAGAGAAAATTGTGTTGAAAAATGTTAGTAGCAATGTTGCGGATTTGATCCGTGATCTGAGGTTAAATCCTCATTGCTGCACAGAAGAATTATGTCCTTAATGCACCGCTAGGTGACGGACCTATTGCAGGAGCAAATGCAGACGTTATGAACGTTTGGCTAGCTCAATATGATGACTACTTGATAGTTTAAGTGCACCATGCTTAACGGCTTAGAATCGGGACTTCAAAGACGTTTTGAATGTCATGGACCATATGAGATGTTCCAGGAGTTGAAGCTAATATTTCAAGCAAATACCCGAGTTGAGAGATATGAAGTCTCCAACAAGTTCTATAGCTAAAAGATGGAGGAGAATCGCTCAACTAGTGAGCATGTGCTCAGATTGTCTGAGTACTTCAATCGCTTGAATCAAGTGGGAGTTAATCTTCCAGATAAGATAGTGATTGACAGAATTCTCTAGTCACCATCACTAAAGTTACTAGAACTTCGTGATGAACTATAGTATGCAAGGGATGACGAAAATGATTCCTGAGCTCTTCGTGATGTTGAAATCGACGAAGGTAGAAATCAAGAAAGAACATCAAGTGTTGATGGTTAACAAGACCACTAGTTTCAAGAAAAAGGGCAAAGGGAAGAAGGGGAACTTCAAGAAGAACGGTAAGCAAGTTGCTGCTCAAATGAAGAAGCCTAAGTCTGGTCCTAAGCCTGAGACTAAGTGTTTCTACTGCAAAGGGACTGGTCACTGGAAGCGGAACTACCCCAAGTAATTGGCGGATAAGAAGGATGGCAAAGTAAACATAAGTATATTTGATATACATGTTATTGATGTGTACTTTACTAGTGTTTATAGCAACCCCTCAGTATTTGATACTAGTTCAGTTGCTAAGATTAGTAACTTGAAACGGGAGTTGCAGAATAAACAGAAACTAGTTAAGGGTGAAGTGATGATGTGTGTTGAAAGTAGTTTCAAGATTGATATAATCATCATCGCACACTCCCTATTCTTTCGGGATTAGTGTTGAACCTAAATAAATGTTATTTGGTGTTTGCGTTGAGCATGAATATGATTTGATCGTGTTTATTGCAATACGGTTATTCATTTAAGTAAGAGAATAAACTGTTGTTCTGTTTACATGAATAAAACCTTATATGGTTACACACCCAATGAAAATGGTTCATTGGATCTCGATCGTGGTGATACACATATTCATAATATTGATGCCAAAAGATGCAAAGTTAATAATGATAGTGCAACTTATTTGTGGCACTGCCGTTTGGGTCATATCGGTGTAAAGCGCATGAAGAAACTCCATAAAGATGGATTTTCGGAATCACTTGGTTATGAATCATTTTGATGCTTGCGAACCGTGCCTTTTGGGCAAGATGACTAAAACTCCATTCTCCGGAACAATGGAACGAGCTACTGACTTATTGGAAATAATACATATCGATGTATGCGATCCAATGAGTGCTGATGCTCGTGGCAAGCATCGTTGTTTTCTGACCTTCACAAGATGATTTGAGCAGATATGGGTATATCTACTTGATGAAACATAAGTCTGAAATAGTTGAAAGGTTCAAAGAATTTCAGAGTGAAGTGGAAAAATCATCGTAACAAGAAAATAAAGTTTCTGCGATCTGATCGCGGAGACAAATATTTGAGTTACGAGTTTGGTCTTCAATTAAAACAATGTGGAATAGTTTCACAGCTCACGCCACCTGGAATACCACATCGTTATGGTGTGTCCGAAGGTCGTAACCGCACTTTATTTGATATGGTGCGATCTATGATATCTCTTTACCACTATCGTTTTGGGGTTATGCATTAGAGACAGCTGCATTCACGTTTTAAAATAGGGCACCATCTAAATCCGTTGAGACGACACTGTATGAACTATGGTTTAGCAGTAAACCTAAGCTGTTGTTTCTTAAAGTTTGGGGCTGCGATGCTTATGTGAAAAAGTTTCATCCCGATAAAGTTCGAACCCAAATCGGAGAAGTGCGTCTTCATAGAATACCCAAAGGAAATTGTTGGGTACACCTTCTATCACAGATCCGAAGGCAAGACATTCGTTGCTAAAATGGATCCTTTCCAGAGAAGGAGTTTCTCTCGAAAGAAGTGAGTAGGAGGAGAGTAGAACTTGATGAGGTAATTATACCTTCTCCCTTATTGGAAAGTAGTTCATCACAGAAATCAGTTCCAGTGATTCCTACACCAATAAGTGAGGAAGTTAATGATGATGATCATCAAACTTCAGATCAAGTTACTACCAAACCTCGTAGGTCTTCCAGAGTAAGATCCGCACCAGAGTGGTACGGTAATCATGTTCTGGAAGTCATGTTACTAGACCATGATGAACCTACGAACTATGAGGAAGCAATGATGAGCCCAGATTCCACGAAATGGCTTGAGGCCATGAAATCTGAGATATGATCCATGTATGAGAACAAAGTGCAGACTTTGATTGACTTGCCCGATGATCGGTGAGTCATTAAGAATAAATGGATCTTCAAGAGGAAGAGGGACGTTGATAGTAGTGTTACTATCTACAAAGCTAGACTTGTCGAAAAAGGTTTTTGACAAAGTTCAAGGTGTTGAATACGATGAGATTTTCTTACTCGTATCGATGCTTAAAAGTCTGTCCGAATCATGTTAGCAATTGCCGCATTTTATGATTATGAAATTTGGCAGATAGATGTCAAAACTGCATTCCTGAATGGATTTCTGGAAGAAGAGTTGTATATGATGCAACTGGAAGGTTTTGTCGATCCAAAGGGAGCTAACAAAGTGTGCAAGCTCCAGCGATCCATTTATGGACTGGTGCAAGAAATCTCGGAGTTGGAATATACGCTTTGATAAGTTGATCAAAGCATATAGTTTTTGTACAGACTTACGGTGAAGCCTGTATTTACAAGAAAGTGAGTGGGAGCACTACAACATTTCTGATAAGTATATGTGAATGACATATTGTTGATCGGAAATAATGTAGAATTATTCTGCAAAGCATGAAAGGATACTTGAATAAAAGTTTTTCAAAGAAAGACCTTGGTGAAGCTGCTTACACATTGAGCATCAAGATCTATATAGATAGATGAAGACGCTTGATAAGATTTTTCAATGAATACATACCTTGATAAATTTTTGAAATAGTTCAAAATGGAACAGTCAAAGAAGGAGTTCTTGCCTGTGTTGCAAGATGTGAAGTTGAGTAAGACTCAAAGCCCGACCACGGCAGAAAATAGAAAGAGAATGAAAGTCATTCCCTATGCCTCAGTCATAGGTTCTATAAAGTATGCCATGCTGTATACCAGATCTATTGTATGCCATACCACTGAGTTTGGCAAGGGAGTACAATAGTGATCTAGGAGTAGATCACTGGAGAGCGGTCAAAATTGTCCTTAGTGGAATAAGGATATGTTTCTCGATTATGGAAAAAGGGTCGTCGTAAAGGGTTACGCCGATGCAAGTTTGACACTAATCTAGATGACTCTAAGTCTCGATTTAGATACATATTGAAAGTGGGAGCAATTAGCTAGAGTAGCTCCATGCAGAGCATTGTTGACATAGAAATTTGCAAAATACATGAGGATCTGAATGTGGCAGACCCGTTGACTAAGATTCTCTCACAAGCAAAACATGATCACACCTTAGTACTCCTTGGGTGTTAATCACATAGCGATGTGAACTAGATTACTAAATCTAGTAAACCCTTTGGGTGTTGGTCACATAGCGATGTGAACTATGGGTGTTAATCACATGGTGATGTGAACTATTGCTGTTAAATCACATGGCGATGTGAACTAGATTATTGACTCTAGTGCAAGTGGGAGACTGAAGGAAATATGCCCTAGAGGCAATAATAAAGTTGTTATTTATTTCCTTATATCATGATAAATGTTTATTATTCATGCTAGAATTGTATTAACCGGAAACATAATACATGTGTGAATACATAGACAAACAGAGTGTCACTAGTATGCCTCTACTTGACTAGCTCGTTAATCAAAGATGGTTATGTTTCCTGACCATGAACAATGAGTTGTTATTTGATTAACGAGGTCACATCATTACTTGAATGATCTGATTGACATGACCCATTCCATTAGCTTAGCACCTGATCGTTTAGTATGTTGCTATTGCTTTCTTCATGACTTATACATGTTCCTATGACTATGAGATTATGCAACTCCCGTTTGCCGGAGGAACACTTTGGGTACTACCAAACGTCACAACGTAACTGGGTGATTATAAAGGAGTACTACAGGTGTCTCCAATGGTCGATGTTGGGTTGGCGTATTTCGAGATTAGGATTTGTCACTCCGATTGTCGGAGAGGTATCTCTGGGCCCTCTCGGTAATGCACATCACATAAGCCTTGCAAGCACTGCAACTAATATGTTAGTTGTGAGATGATGTATTACGGAACGAGTAAAGAGACTTGCCAGTAACGAGATTGAACTAGGTATTGGATACCGACGATCAAATCTCGGGCAAGTAACATACCGATGACAAAGGGAACAACGTATGTCGTTATGCGGTCTGACCGATAAAGATCTTCGTAGAATATGTAGGAGCCAATATGGGCATCCAGGTCCCGCTATTGGTTATTGACCGGAGACGTGTCTCGGTCATGTCTACATTGTTCTCGAACCCGTAGGGTCCGCACGCTTAAGGTTATGATGACAGTTATATTATGAGTTTATGCATTTTGATGTACCGAAGGTTGTTCGGAGTCCCGGATGTGATCACGGACATGACGAGGAGTCTCGAAATGGTCGAGACGTAAAGATTGATATATTGGAAGCCTATATTTGGATATCGGAAGTGTTCCGGGTGAAATCGGGATTTTACCGGAATACCGGGAGGGTTACCGGAACCCCCCGGGAGCTATTTGGGCCATAGTGGGCCTTAGTGGAAAGGAGAAGGGGCTGCCCTAGTTGGGCTGCGCGCCCCCCTCTTCCCCTAGTCCTATTAGGACTAGGAGAGGTGGCCGGCCCCCTCCTCCTCTTTTCCCCTCCGAGGAATCCTAGTTGGACTAGGATTGGAGGGGGAATCCTACTCCCAGAGGGAGTAGGACTCTCCTGCGCCTCCCCCCCTTGGCCGGCCAGCCTCCCCTCCTCTCCTCCTTTATATACGGAGGCAGGGGCACCTCTAAACACACAAGTTGACACAAGTTGATCCACGTGATCGATTCCTTAGCCGTGTGCGGTGCCCCCTGCCACCATATTCCTCGATAATACTGTAGCGGAGTTTAGGCGAAGCCCTGCTGCTGTAGTTCATCAAGATCGTCACCACGCCGTCGTGCTGACGAAACTCTTCCCCGACACTTTGCTGGATCGGAGTCCGGGGATCGTCATCGAGCTGAACGTGTGCTCGAACTCGGAGGTGCCGTAGTTTCGGTGCTTGATCGGTTGGATCGTGAAGACGTACGACTACTTCCTCTACGTCGTGTCATCGCTTCCGCAGTCGGTCTGCGTTGGGTACGTAGACAACACTCTCCTCTCGTTGCTATGCATCACATGATCCTGTGTGCGCGTAGGAAAATTTTTGAAATTACTACGAAACCTAACAAGAACATCCTAAAATACCTGAAAAGGACTAAGGATATGTTTCTCGTATATGGAGGTGACAAAGAGCTCACCGTAAAAGGTTACGTTGATGCAAGCTTTGACACTGATCCGGACGATTCTAAATCGCAAACCGGATACGTGTTTACATTAAACGGTGGAGCTGTCAGTTGGTGCAGTTCTAAACAAAGCGTTGTAGCGGGATCTACATGTGAAGCGGAATACATAGCTGCTTCGGAAGCAGCAAATGAAGGAGTCTGGATGAAGGAGTTCATATCCGATCTAGGTGTCATACCTAGTGCATCGGGTCCAATGAAAATCTTTTGTGACAATACTGGTGCAATTGCCTTGGCAAAGGAATCCAGATTTCACAAAAGGACCAAACACATCAAGAGACGCTTCAACTCCATCCGGGATCTAGTCCAGGTGGGAGACATAGAGATTTGCAAGATACATACGGATCTGAATGTTGCAGACCCATTGACTAAGCCTCTTCCACGAGCAAAACATGATCAGCACCAAGGCTCCATGGGTGTTAGAATCATTACAGTGTAATCTAGATTATTGACTCTAGTGCAAGTGGGAGACTGAAGGAAATATGCCCTAGAGGCAATAATAAAGTTATTATTTATTTCCTTATAATCATGATAAATGTTTATTATTCATGCTAGAATTGTATTTACCGGAAACATAATACATTGTGAATACATAGACAAACATAGTGTCACTAGTATGCCTCTACTTGACTAGCTCGTTAATCAAAGATGGTTATGTTTCCTAACCATGAACAAAGAGTTGTTATTTGATTAACGAGGTCACATCATTAGTAGAATGATCTGATTGACATGACCCATTCCATTAGCTTAGCACCCGATCGTTTAGTATGTTGCTATTGCTTTCTTCATGACTTATACATGTTCCTATGACTATGAGATTATGCAACTCCCGTTTACCGGAGGAACACTTTGGGTACTACCAAACGTCACAACGTAACTGGGTGATTATAAAGGAGTACTACAGGTGTCTCCAATGGTCGATGTTGGGTTGGCGTATTTCGAGATTAGGATTTGTCACTCCGATTGTCGGAGAGGTATCTCTGGGCCCTCTCGGTAATGCACATCACATAAGCCTTGCAAGCACTGCAACTAATATGTTAGTTGTGAGATGATGTATTACGGAACGAGTAAAGAGACTTGCCAGTAACGAGATTGAACTAGGTATTGGATACCGACGATCAAATCTCGGGCAAGTAACATACCGATGACAAAGGGAACAACGTATGTCGTTATGCGGTCTGACCGATAAAGATCTTCGTAGAATATGTAGGAGCCAATATGGGCATCCAGGTCCCGCTATTGGTTATTGACCGGAGACGTGTCTCGGTCATGTCTACATTGTTCTCGAACCCGTAGGGTCCGCACGCTTAAGGTTACGATGACAGTTATATTATGAGTTTATGCATTTTGATGTACCGAAGGTTGTTCGGAGTCCCGGATGTGATCACGGACATGACGAGGAGTCTCGAAATGGTCGAGACGTAAAGATTGATATATTGGAAGCCTATATTTGGATATCGGAAGTGTTCCGGGTGAAATCAGGATTTTACCGGAATACCGGGAGGGTTACCGGAACCCCCCGGGAGCTATTTGGGCCATAGTGGGCCTTAGTGGAAAGGAGAAGGGGCTGCCCTAGTTGGGCTGCGTGCCCCCCTCTTCCCCTAGTCCTATTAGGACTAGGAGAGGTGGCCGGCCCCCTCCTCCTCTTTTCCCCTCCGAGGAATCCTAGTTGGACTAGGATTGGAGGGGGAATCCTACTCCCAGAGGGAGTAGGACTCTCCTGCGCCTCCCCCCCTTGGCCGGCCAGTCTCCCCTCCTCTCCTCCTTTATATACGGAGGCAGGGGCACCTCTAAACACACAAGTTGACACAAGTTGATCCACGTGATCGATTCCTTAGCCGTGTGCGGTGCCCCCTGCCACCATATTCCTCGATAATACTGTAGCGGAGTTTAGGCGAAGCCCTGCTGCTGTAGTTCATCAAGATCGTCACCACGCCGTCGTGCTGACGAAACTCTTCCCCGACACTTTGCTGGATCGGAGTCCGGGGATCGTCATCGAGCTGAACGTGTGCTCGAACTCGGAGGTGCCGTAGTTTCGGTGCTTGATCGGTTGGATCGTGAAGACGTACGACTACTTCCTCTACGTCGTGTCATTGCTTCCGCAGTCGGTCTGCGTTGGGTACGTAGACAACACTCTCCTCTCGTTGCTATGCATCACATGATCCTGTGTGCGCGTAGGAAATTTTTGAAATTACTACGAAACCCAACATCTACGTGTGAAGCGGAATACATAGCTGCTTCGGAAGCAGCAAATGAAGGAGTCTGGATGAAGGAGTTCATATCCGATCTAGGTGTCATACCTAGTGCATCGGGTCCAATGAAAATCTTTTGTGACAATACTGGTGGAATTGCCTTGGCAAAGGAATCCAGATTTCACAAGAGAACCAAGCACATCAAGAGATGCTTCAATTCCATCCGGGATCTAGTCCAGGTGGGAGACATAGAGATTTGAAAGATACATATGGATCTGAATGTAGCAGACCCGTTGACTAAGCCTCTTCCATGAGCAAAACATGATCAGCACCAAGGCTCCATGGGTGTTAGAATCATTACTGTGTAATCTAGATTATTGACTCTAGTGCAAGTGGGAGACTGAAGGAAATATGCCCTAGAGGCAGTACTAAAGTTATTATTTATTTCCTTATATCATGATAAATGTTTCTTATTCATGCTAGAATTGTATTAACCGGAAACATAATACATGTGTGAATACATAGACAAACAGAGTGTCACTAGTATGCCTCTACTTGACTAGCTCGTTAATCAAAGATGGTTATGTTTCCTAACCATGGACGAAGAGTTTTTATTTGATTAACGGGATCACATCATTAGGTGAATGATCTGATTGACATGACCCATTCCATTAGCTTAGCACCCGATCATTTAGTATGTTGCTATTGCTTTCTTCATGACTTATACATGTTCCTATGACTATGAGATTATGCAACTGCCATTTGCCGGAGGAACACTTTGTGTGCTACCAAACATCACAACGTAACTGGGTGATTATAAAGGTGCTCTACAGGTGTCTCCAAAGGTACATGTTGGGTTGGCATATTTCGAGATTAGGATTTTTCACTCCGATTGTCGGAGAGGTATCTCTGGGCCCTCTCGGTAATGCACATCACATAAGCCTTGCAAGCATTGCAACTAATGAGTTAGTTGTGAGATGATGTATTACGGACCGAGTAAAGAGACTTGCCGGTAACGAGATTGAACTAGGTATTGAGATACCGACGATCGAATCTCGGGCAAGTAACATACCGATGACAAAGGGAACAACGTATGTTGTTATGCGGTCTGACCGATAAAGATCTTCGTAGAATATGTGGGAGCCAATATGAGCATCCAGGTTCCGCTATTGGTTATTGACCGGAGACGTGTCTCGGTCATGTCTACATTGTTCTCGAACCCGTAGGGTCCGCACGCTTAAGGTTTCGATGACAGTTATATTATGAGTTTATGCATTTTGATGTACCGAAGTTTGTTCGGAGTCCCGGATGTGATCACGGACATGACGAGGAGTCTCGAAATGGTCGAGACATAAAGATTGATATATTGGGATCCTATATTTGGATATCGAAAGTGTTCCGGGTGAAATCGGGATTTTACCGGAGTACCGGGAGGTTACCGGAACCCCCCGGGAGGTATATGGGCCTTAGTGGGCTTTAGTGGAAGAGAGGAGAGGTGGCCAGGGCTGGGCTGCGCGCCCCTCCCCCCTAGTCCGAATAGGACAAGGAGAGGGGTCGGCGCCCCCCCTTCCTTCTCTCTCTCCTCTTTCCCCCTCCTGAATCCTATTCCAACTAGGAAAGGGGGGGGGGAATCCTACTCCCGGTGGGAGTAGGACTCTTCCTAGCGCCCTCCTCCTGTCCGGCCGCACCCCTCCTTTGATCCTTTATATACGGGGGCAGGGGGCACCCCTAGACACACAAGTTGATCCACGTGATCATATTCTTAGCCGTGTGTGGTGCCCCCTTCCACCATAATCCTCGATAATATTGTAGCGGTGCTTAGGCGAAGCCCTGCGACGGTAGAGCATCAAGATCGTCACCACACCGTCGTGCTGACGGAACTCTTCCCCGACACTTTGCTGGATCGGAGTCCGCGGATCGTCATCGAGCTGAACGTGTGCTAGAACTCGGAGGTGCCGTAGTTTCGGTGCTTGATCGGTCGGGCTGTGAAGACGTACAACTACATCAACCGCTTTGTGCTAACGCTTCCGCTGTCGATCTACAATGGTACATAGATCACACTCTCCCCTCTCATTGCGATGCATCACCATGATCTTGCGTGTGCGTAGGAATTTTTTTGAAATTACTACGTTCCCCAACAGTGGCATCCGAGCCTAGGTTTTATGTGTTGATGTTATATGCACGAGTAGAACACAAGTGAGTTGTGGGCGATATAAGTCATACTGCTTACCAGCATGTCATACTTTGGTTCGGCGGTATTGTTGGACAAAGCGGACCGGACCGACATTACGCGTACGCTTACGCGAGACCGGTTCTCCCGACGTGCTTTGCACATAGGTGGCTTGCGGGTGTCAGTTTCTCCAACTTTAGTTGAACCGAGTGTGGCTACGCCCGGTTCTTGCGAAGGTTAAAACATCACCAACTTGACAAACTATCGTTGTGGTTTTGATGCGTAGGTAAGGTTGGTTCTTGCTTAAGCCTCTAGCAGCCACGTAAAACTTGCAACAACAAAGTAGAGGACGTCTAACTTGTTTTTGCAGGGCATGTTGTGATGTGATATGGTCAAGACATGATGCTAAATTTTATTGTATGAGATGATCATGTTTTGTAACCGAGTTATCGGCAACTGGCAGGAGCCATATGGTTGTCGCTTTATTGTATGCAATGCAATCGCGCTGTAATGCTTTACTTTATCACTAAGTGGTAGCGATAGTCGTGGGAGCATAAGATCGGCGAGACGACAACGATGCTACGATGGAGATCAAGGTGTCGCGCCGGTGACGATGGTGATCACGACGGTGCTTCGAAGATAGAGATCACAAGCACTAGATGATGATGGCCATATCATATCACTTATATTGATTGCATGTGATGTTTATCTTTTATGCATCTTATCTTTCTTTGATTGACGGTAGCATTATAAGATGATCTCTCACTAATTATCAAGAAGTGTTCTCCCTGAGTATGCACCGTTGCGAAAGTTCTTCGTGCTGAGACACCACGTGATGATCGGGTGTGATAGGCTCTACGTTCAAATACAACGGGTGCAAAACAGTTGCACACGTGGAATACTCAGGTTATACTTGACGAGCCAAGCATATACAGATATGGCCTCGGAACACGGAGACCGAAAGGTCGAGCGTGAATCGTATAGTAGATATGATCGACATAGTGATGTTCACCAATGAAACTACTCCATCTCACGTGATGATCGGACATGGTTTAGTTGATTTGGATCACGTAATCACTTAGAGGATTAGAGGCATGTCTATCTAAGTGGGAGTTCTTAAGTGATATGATTAATTGAACCTAAATTTATCATGAACGTAGTACCTGATAGTATCTTGCTTGTTTATGTTTGATTGTAGATAGATGGCCCGTGCTGTTGTTCCGTTGAATTTTAATGCGTTCCTTGAGAAAGCAAAGTTGAAAGATGATGGTAGCAATTACATGGACTGGGTCCGTAACTTGAGGATTATCCTCATTGCTGCATAGAAGAATTACATCCTGGAAGCACCGCTGGGTGCCAGGCCTGCTGCTGGAGCAACACCAGATGTTATGAACGTCTGGCAAAGCAAAGCTGATGACTACTCGATAGTTCAGTGTGCCATGCTTTACGGCTTAGAATCGGGACTTCAACGATGTTTTGAACATCATGGAGCATATGAGATGTTCCAGGAGTTGAAGTTAATATTTCAAGCAAATGCCCGGATTGAGAGATATGAAGTCTCCAATAAGTTCTATAGCTGCAAGATGGAGGAGAACAGTTGTGTCAGTGAGCATATACTCAAAATGTCTGGGTATAATAATCACTTGATTCAATTGGGAGTTAATCTTCCAGATGATTGCGTCATTGATAGAATTCTCCAATCACTGCCACCAAGCTACAAGAGCTTCGTGATGAACTATAATATGCAAGGGATGAATAAGACTATTCCCAAGCTCTTTGCAATGCTGAAAGCTGCGGAGGTAGAAATCAAGAAGGAGCATCAAGTGTTGATGGTCAACAAGACCACTAGTTTCAAGAAAAAGGGCAAAGGGAAGAAGAAGGGGAACTTAAAAAAGAACAGCAAGCAAGTTGCTACTCAAGAGAAGAAACCCAAACCTGGACCTAAGCCTGAAACTGAGTGCTTCTACTGCAAGCAGACTGGTCACTGGAAGCGGAACTGCCCCAAGTATTTGGCGGATAAGAAGGATGGCAAGGTGAACAAAGGTATATGTGATATACATGTTATTGATGTGTACCTTACTAATGCTCGCAATAGCACCTGGGTATTTGATACTGATTCTGTTGCTAATATTTGCAACTCGAAATAGGGACTACGGATTAAGCGAAGATTGGCTAAGGACGAGGTGACGATGCGAGTGGGAAATGGTTCCAAAGTCGATGTGATCGCAGTCGGCACACTACCTCTACATCTACCTTCGGGATTAGTATTAAACCTAAATAATTGTTATTTGGTGCCAGCGATAAGCATGAACATTATATCTGGATCTTGTTTGATGCGAGACGTTTATTCATTTAAATCAGAGAATAATGGTTGTTCTATTTATATGAGTAATATCTTTTATGGTCATGCACCCTTAAAGAGTGGTCTATTCTTACTAAATCTCGATAGTAGTGACACACATATTCATAGTGTTGAAGCCAAAAGATGCAGAGTTGATAATGATAGTGCAACTTATCTGTGGCACTGCCGTTTGGGTCATATCGGTATAAAGCGCATGAAGAAACTCCATACTAATGGGCTTTTGGAACCACTTGATTATGAATCACTTGGTACTTGCGAACCGTGCCTTATGGGTAAGATGACAAAAACACCGTTCTCCGGTACTATGGAGAGAGCAACAGATTTATTGGAAATCATACATACAGATGTATGTGGTCCGATGAATGTTGAGGCTCGTGGCGGATATCGTTATTTTCTCACCTTCACAGATGACTTAAGCAGATATGGGTATATCTACTTAATGAAACATAAGTCTGAAACGTTTGAAAAGTTCAAAGAATTTCAGAGTGAAGTTGAAAATCATCATAACAAGAAAATAAAATTCCTACGATCTGATCGTGGAGGAGAATATTTGAGTTACGAGTTCGGTGTACATTTGAAACAATGTGGAATAGTTTCGCAACTCATGCCACCCGGAACACCACAGCGTAATGGTGTGTCCGAACGTCGTAATCGTACTTTACTAGATATGGTGCGATCTATGATGTCTCTTACTGATTTACCGCTATCGTTTTGGGGATATGCTCTAGAGACGGCCGCATTCACGTTAAATAGGGCACCATCAAAATCCGTTGAGACGACGCCTTATGAACTGTGGTTTGGCAAGAAACCAAAGTTGTCGTTTCTGAAAGTTTTGGGCTACGATGCTTATGTGAAAAGGCTTCAACCTGGTAAGCTCGAACCCAAATCGGAGAAATGTGTCTTCATAGGATATCCAAAGGAAACTATTGGATACACCTTCTATCACAGATCCGAAGGCAAGATTTTTGTTGCTAAATTCGGAAACTTTCTGGAGAAGGAGTTTCTCTCGAAAGAAGTGAGTGGGAGGAAAGTAGAACTTGACGAGGTAACAGTACCTACTCCCTTATTGGAAAGAAGTACATCACAGAAACTTGTTTCTGTGACACCTATACCAATTAGTGAGGAAGCTAATGATAATGATCATGAAACTTCAGAACAAGATACTACTGAACCTCGTAGATCAACCAGAGTAAGATCCGCGCCAGAGTGGTACGGTAATCCTGTTCTGGAAGTCATGCTACTAGATCATGATGAACCTACGAACTATGAAGAAGCGATGGTGAGCCCAGATTCCGTGAAATGGCTTGAAGCCATGAAATCTGAGATGGGATCCATGTATGAGAACAAAGTATGGACTTTGGTTGACTTGCCCAATGATCGGCAAGCAATTGAGAATAAATGGATCTTCAAGAAGAAGATTGACGCTGACGGTAATATTACTGTCTACAAAGCTCGACTTGTCGCAAAAGGTTTTCGGCAAGTTCAAGGGATTGACTATGATGAGACCTTCTCACCCGTAGCGATGCTTAAGTCTGTCCGAATCATGTTAGCAATTGCCGCATTTTATGATTATGAAATTTGGCAATTGGATGTCAAAACTGCATTCCTGAATGGATTTCTGCAAGAAGAGTTGTATATGATGCAGCCGGAAGGTTTTGTCGATCCAAAGAGATCTAACAAAGTGTGCAAGCTCCAGCGATCCATTTATGGACTGGTGCAAGCCTCTCGGAGTTGGAATAAACGCTTTGATAGTGTGATCAAAGCATTTGGTTTTGTACAGACTTTTGGAGAAGCTTGTATTTACAAGAAAGTGAGTGGGAGCTCTGTAGCATTTCTGATATTATATGTAGATGACATATTGCTAATCGGAAATGATATAGAATTTCTGGATAACATAAAAGGATACTTGAATAAGAGTTTTTCAATGGAAGACCTCGGTGAAGCTGCTTATGTATTGGGCATTAAGATCTATAGAGATAGATCAAGATGCTTAATTGGACTTTCACAAAGCACATACCTTGACAAAGTTTTGAAGAAGTTCAAAATGGATCAAGCAAAGAAAGGATTCTTGCCTGTGTTACAAGGTGTGAAATTGAGTAAGACTCAATCCCCGACCAATGCAGAAGATAGAGAGAAAATGAAAGATGTTCCCTATGCTTCAGCCATAGGCTCTATCATGTATGCAATGCTGTGTACCAGACCTGATGTGTGTCTTGCTATAAGTCTAGCAGGGAGGTACCAAAGTAATCCAGGAGTGGATCACTGGACGGCGGTCAAGAACATCCTGAAATACCTGAAAAGGACTAAGGATATGTTTCTCATATATGGAGGTGACAAAGAGCTCATCGTAAATGGTTACGTTGATGCAAGCTTTGACACTGATCCGGACGATTCTAAATCGCAAACCGGATACGTGTTTACATTAAACGGTGGAGCTGTCAGTTGGTGCAGTTCTAAACAAAGCGTTGTGGCGGGATCTACATGTGAAGCGGAGTACATTGCTGCTTCGGAAGCAGCAAACGAAGGAGTCTGGATGAAGGAGTTCATATCCGATCTAGGTGTCATACCTACTGCATCAGGTCCAATGAAAATCTTTTGTGACAATACTGGTGCAATTGTCTTGGCAAAGGAATCCAGATTTCACAAGAGAACCAAGCACATCAAGAGACGCTTCAATTCCATCCGGGATCTAGTCCAGGTGGGAGACATAGAGATTTGCAAGATACATACGGATCTGAATATAGCAGACCCGTTGACTAAGCCTCTTCCACGAGCAAAACATGATCAGCACCAAAGCTACATGGGTGTTAGAATCATTACTGTGTAATCTAGATTATTGACTCTAGTGCAAGTGGGAGACTGAAGGAAATATGCCCTAGAGGCAATAATAAAGTTATTATTTATTTCCTTATTTCATGATAAATGTTTATTATTCATGCTAGAATTGTATTATCCACAAACATAATACTTTTGTGAATACATAGACAAACTAAACGTCACTAGTATGCCTCTACTTGACTAGCTCGTTAATCAAAGATGGTTATGTTTCCTAACCATAGACATGTGTTGTCATTTGATTAACGGGATCACATTATTAGGAGAATGATGTGATTGACATGACCCATTCCATTAGCTTAGCACCCGATCGTTTAGTATGTTGCTATTGCTTTCTTCATGACTTATACATGTTCCTATGACTATGAGATTATGCAACTCCCGTTTGCTGGAGGAACACTTTGTGTGCTACCAAACGTCACAACGTAACTGGGTGATTATAAAGGAGCTCTACAGGTGTCTCCAAAGGTAAATGTTGGGTTGGCGTATTTCGAGATTAAGATTTGTCACTCCGATTGTCGGAGAGGTATCTCTGGGCCCTCTCGGTAATGCACATCATATAAGCCTTGCAAGCATTGCAACTAGTGAGTTAGTTGCGAGATGATGTATTACGAAATAAAGAGACTTGCCGGTAACGAGATTAAACTAGGTATTGAGATACCGACGATCGAATCTCGGGCAAGTAACATACCGATGACAAAGGGACCAACGTATGTTGTTATGCGCTCTGACCGAAAAGATCCTCGTAGAATATGTGGGAGCCAATATGAGCACGCAGGTTCCGCTATTGGTTATTGACCGGAGACATGTCTCGGTCATGTCTACATTGTTCTCGAACCCGTAGGGTCCGCACGCTTAAGGTTTTGATGATAGTTATATTATGAGTTTATGCATTTTGATGTACCGAAGTTTGTTCGGAGTCCCGGATGTGATCATGGACATGACGAGGAGTCTCAAAATGGTCGAGACATAAAGATTGATATATTGGAAGCCTATATTTGGATATCGGAAGTGTTCCGGGTGAAATCGGGATTTTACCGGAGTACCGGGAGGTTACCGGAACCCCCCGGGAGGTATATGGGCCTTAGTGGGCTTTAGTGGAAGAGAGGAGAGGTGGCCAAGGCTGGGCCACGCCCCCTCCCCCCTAGTCCGAATAGGACAAGGAGAGGGGGGCGGCGCCCCCCTTCCTTCTCTCTCTCCTCTTTCCCCCTCCCGAATCCTATTCCTACTAGGAGGGGGGGAATCCTACTCCTGGTGGGAGTAGGACTCCTCCTGGCGCGCCCTCCTCCTGGCCGGCCGCACCCCCCTTTGATCCTTTATATACGGGGGCAGGGGGCACCCCTAGACACACAAGTTGATCCACGTGATCATATTCTTAGCCGTGTGCGGTGCCCCCTTCCACCATAATCCTCGATAATATTGTAGCGGTGCTTAGGCGAAGCCCTGCGACGGTAGAGCATCAAGATCGTCACCACGCTATCGTGCTGACGGAACTCTTCCCCGACACTTTGCTGGATCAGAGTCCAGGGATCGTCATCGAGCTGAACGTGTGCTAGAACTCAGAGGTGCCATAGTTTCGGTGCTTGATCGGTTGGGCCGTGAAGACGTACGACTACATCAACCGCGTTGTGCTAACGCTTCCACTGTCGGTCTACAAGGGTACGTAGATCACACTCTCCCCTCTCGTTGCGATGCATCACCATGATCTTGCGTGTGCGTAGGAATTTTTTTGAAATTACTACATTCCCCAACAGACGCGCAACCGACTAGACTCGCATATGGCACGGTCGATGGCTTGGTCTCACTAGCCAGGGAGCATTGGATGCTAACCGGATAACATGGACTTGGAAGGATCTGGTCGGATTCAACGTAGTCGGATCCGTGTCAAGATAAGGTCCGAGTCGGACAGACCCAACTATGAGACGCAGCGATATGTCATCTGTGAGTCTCTAGTACAACATACATTCTATGTCCTAAGACCTAAGCTGGCACATGTACTCGGGATGGTGACAGACCTGCTTTGGGCCGACCAAACGCTACTCCGTGACTGGGTAGTTACAAAGGTAGGTTTCAGGCTTGTCCAGACCCATGCCGCGAGACATGGTCGAGCAAGATGGGATTTGCCCCTCCAATGAGGAGAGATATACTCTGGGCCCCTCGTGTTATCCGACCAGGATAAGCATGGCCATGCGACAAGGATTATGAGATAATCCGGTTTGTCGTCGGCATCACTGGAACGAGAAAGAGGTCGGGCTAGCACAAGGATGACAGACTCGCCTTGAGCTCGACAACATATATCGTGTGGCAAAAGGAATGGGAGTGTGATGTACAGGTTCGCCTAACCAGCTTCATAGTCTGCTTGGTGTTCGGCATGCCTTGCTAGAGGCCGCTACCAACCGTGCAGTTTAGAGGTGATCCAAACTGCGACCAAGCAGGCTTGAACCTAAGGGGCCGTGCACTTAAGGGAAGGAACCTACGAGGTCGGATCCGAGGACATTGGTCGGATGTGATCCGAGCTGTATTCAGATTGTGGCCGAGTAGACTTATGGGCTTTAGGGTCCATGCGAGGCCCATGTGTTGAGCCTGCGACGGACACCTATATAAAGTGGAGGCGCGGCACACTCATGCGATTGATCACTTCGGCGCTGTCACTAGGGTTTGCATGTGTTGCGAATAGACACCTCCACTCGTTGCCGGTTGTGTGATCGGACCTAGCAGTCCGCCGCACGACGTTCCTCCTACACGCGCGGATATCGTTAGAGGCGGTGCACATGCGCCGCTCCGGCGAACTTGTACGTGGGAACCGACGACCGGCTGTTCGAGGGAGATCGGACGAGGAGGAGACGATCCACGCGGACGCGCTGCCCCAACTATTCTTCCGCTGCACGGCACTGCGCGTCTAGTGGTAACGAACTGTGATCCATCTCCCGTAGCGTGTTCTTGGTTGTTCTACGCGTAGGAAATTTTAATTTGCAGTCGACGCACCCTACCGTAGAACCTAACACATGTACTGAGGAAGCTGCCGTTCAATGTGGTCGTGAATGACCAGTGCAGCCACTACAAGATCTTCATCATCCGACGACAAATCGTCCGATGAATAAATGAAGTGGTGGAAGAAAAATTCATCTCCACTGTCCATACCTTTGTGGGCAAAGTGTCGAACACCTTGCGGTCGTGGTGGCAAAGAGGCCGTGATGATCACCTCGATGCAGCAGGGCCGGGTGGTTGGTGGCTGGCTACTGGCCGCTCTGGAGCGCTCGTCGAAAGCTGCAGTGGCCACCGTGGTACGTCGCCGGCGGTCGTATCCCCTCTGCTACCGGCTGCGACGGCGACAGCCAAATCTCCTCCAATCGACGGCCAAAACTACGGCGAAAGCGCAGGCGTGGTGGCGGCCATGTCGAGACATGGTTTGCTATGGATGGCCGGGGGGGTGCGAAGTGAGGAGGCGGCCGGATAATAGTGGCGGCACCGGCGGCGGGGTGTGGCGGGGAGAGGGGGTGGAGGCGTTGGAAGCGAAGGGACTACTAGTGTCCCCGACAGGCGGGCCACGAGGGGACAAGGGCGTGCGGGCCCGTCCGCTCGATGTCCGTTTCACCCCAAACTCGGCGCAAGCTTGGGCCGGGGATGGGTCGAAAACGGACGGAATCCGGACATTTGTCCGTTTGAAGCCGCGCGGTGGGCCGCGCTATTCGTCTGTTCTATCCTAAACGGACGCACCCGGACATGTTGGGGTCGCGCGGTGGAGTTGGCCTTATCCCTTCTCGAATGTAATGACGTGGAAAAAGCGAACTGAATTGTTGGAGTTAGTTTCACATCTAGTAATGGTTCAACTGTAGTAGCTTATGTCATGCATTCTGCTTGTTAATGTTTGAGACCTTATTGTTTTGCATCGGCTTAAAAAAATGAATTTGTGCATCATAATGATACGAGTGATGCTACACGAACGGCAAACACTGCACGATCCTTGCACGACATTTCATATGAGCTGTTGATTTCCATCTTATTTACAATCTGCATGGTCCATGTTAGTGTTGTGCAAGGATCGTGTAGAAAAGTATCGTCTGCACATCATTTTTGTAATGGTACCGGGCAGGGGTTTTCCACATCCTTCTTGACAAAGAAATATTGTACACTCTGTTCGAAACTTAGAACAAAACTGACTGGTGGAGATAGCTTATTGAACCCCTTGAATTTGGAGAAAGTTTTTTTCCTTCCAAGGACGAGAGCGGATAGGATACCGTGGAGGCAACATGCTGCATTTGCTGAGTTGGGCAGATGACCACGGGAATATTTCGATCACTGCACAATTGGTAGGTAGATACCACATATTGCCCGAGGCAGGGGATCTCCACATCCTTTTTTTAAATGAAATATTGTGTACTCCGTTCTACACTTAGAATAAAACAAACTGGTGCATGATTCGGAAAAAGATTTCTTCCTTCCCTTCACGGACAGGAGTAGATACTGTGGAAGCGACATGCTGCCTTTGCTCATGTTGGGCACATGACCACGGTAATACTTATTTCGATCACCGCACAACTGCTAGGTAGATACATCTACACGTACGTTAAGCACAGATAGAATTGATAAGTAGTGCAATTAATTAAGCTGAGGCGCTGAGCCACCGTCACTTTTGGCACCTAGCAGATTGCTCCATTTAGTGTAAGGATCCCTGCAAAAACTTGGACTCCTTGTGCCTTAAAAGTTCTGGATCTTTTATGCAAGCCTGTCTCGTCGGACAGAGTACAATCCTATATCCTAATCATGGCATCTGAACCTCCATGTGAAGTTCAGACTGCACGTAAGTCAGCAAATTATGTGGCACCTCATCTCTAGAGATAATGGCCAATGACTTGACTACCATCAAAGAGAATATATTGGGTGACATATGCACTTTGGGACCCCATGGTTGTTCAACTTTTAGATGACTACACTAACACATTTCGTGGACCCATGGGTGGCGATCCGGTCTTAGGGTAGATAGGTCTTGGGTGACATATGTGGTTTCTCATCGTTTTTATTCGCTTTTTTGTGCATGTGTGGGTGGTTGTATGTATCCGAATTATGCAGAGTCCATATGTCATGCTATGATAGTTGTGTCACTTCAATGTGATGGTCTTTATATCAAGAAAGAACATTATTTATCTGAAAATAATAAAATCTCAAGATATTGATTTCATACACAGTAAAAGACATGGGGTCCTCCTTGGTTTTTATGAAAAGGGACACTTTTGATTTACAAAATACAACTAGGCATAACATATCATTGGCATGCAGGTATGGCACACACCACTGGTACATAGCAATACCAGTGTCGTGCGGGTAAGCGATTCATCAAGGGCTAGATTGCGTGACGACGGCGGTCTTTAGTGTTCATTGCGATTTGGGCGATCGCCCTCGATGACCATAGTAGATGTCAAAGGTCGCAGGCCTGGACTCGGCAGCAAATCTGCTGGCGAGGAAAACGGTAGGCGCGCTTGGTGCTGGCAGCACAAAGGGGATTTTTTGGGCATTGATCTCCCCTTCAAGATATGTAGGTTCCGACGACAGTAGGCGATGGCGTGGTTTAATTTAGGGGTGTCGTTTGTCGTCTGTTGCGCTAATGAGCAAGGGTCGTAATTGCACCCTCCTATCAGTATCTAGCACCGACGAAGCTGCTCCGGTGGCGTGGTGGCTGCTATAGGTGTGACGTGCTGTTGTGGTAGGCAGTGTCTGAATGCGTGGTGTGACATGAGTGTCCCATCCAAGGAAGTGGTGGTCGCCTAAGGCGAAGACATCTCATCAACTTGCTAATGCTATTCTGGCAGAGCATAGCGTACTAACTAGTCCGACTAGCAGAAGATCCGTCATCAAGATTATGATTTGAACACCGCTTCATGCCCGAGGTGAAAACTTCAGCAGCGATCACTTGCATCATTGGTTGTTCTTGGCACATAGGATGAAAATTCTTGACCAGGTCGCCTTTGACCGGGTCATTATTAGGAAAAGGCCTACTAATGGCGCACCGGTTTTGCCTACTAATGGCACATTATCGGTGCGCCATTAGTATCACGCCACTAGAATTTTTTACTAATGGTGCATCATTGGTGCGCTATTAGTATCTGGTATGCTAATGGCGCACCAGGAAGTGCACCATTAGTATGTAACACCATGCATCATTAGTATGCCTCTCGAGGGGCCATATGTAACCATCTGCTTTGTCATACTAATGGCGCACTCTGTCTTGATGCGCCATTAGTATCCTTTGGCATATTAATGGCGCATCTTGTGGTGATGCGCCATTAGTATGAATATTTGTTTTTTTTACTTTTCTGATTTTTGCACAGGTTACAAAATATATTATTTGACAGAATATAGACAGTAGCACACAACAACAGCAGATTCATCGAATACAATAAAAGATTAGTCTCCGAATTCAAAAGACTGAACAAAGATAAAACATTACAAGTCTCGAGACCGCGAGTATCGAGTTTGTCGGAAGTAATACTAATCCTAACAAGTCCTACTAATCATCCTCATACAACTTCTACTCGTTATTCATAACAAGTCATACGATCATCATCTTGATAGTCATCAAACCAACCCTACTTAATTGTTCTTAGTACATGATCATCAGTATTAGGCAGGACCTAAATACCCTATTTAAGCTAAAATACCATAAAACAATATAGACCCTGACTCTCCATTATGGAGAATGGAGAACATTCTGTCTCTAATTCTTGCGCTTCGCTTCCTTTTGCTTCCAAGAAGCTCTTTACGACTGTCCATACATTTTTTCCATCCTTTGATTTTCATGTCTCCACTTCTTTTAGAAATCTCGTATGGACAGTTGAGATTCGTAGGACAACCTGGCTGTATGTTTAAAACATTAAGACTACCTTTCTGATACATCATATGAGGCACACAATTCTCTGGGATTATCTGTTGAAAAACATAGTAATAACTTCATAGTTAGCAATGATGTACTAGTTTTAGAAGTATGCAAAAGATGCACGGATGTCGTAATAGTAAAAATCTTACCAGGGTATCTCCATGGTAGTTACCGTAGTTGAACACATGCACTAGTGGCACGTATTTACCATAATGTTGAGGAGTTTGATTGTGGATAATGTAATTCTCAATGTCAGTACAAAATCCGACCAAATGATTTTTCTCCTTGTAAGTTGTTAATTCCGAGCCATCGGTGTAGTGGGTTTTGTCTACCATCTCCCGCACATTATTTGAACAATAAAAATAAGCTGTCAATGAAAATAAGTTGTCAACTATTTTGAAATAAATAATATAAATTAGCTAATAACTATGTTTGAGAAACTCACATAGCGGTAGAACTGGAGGCGTATCAACAAGGACCCAAATGTCCATATTGTCTTGGTTGATGTCAGGATTACCAAGATCCATGGTGATAAGCATACCCTCATCAAAACCATACATCTTGCAAAATGCTTCCCAATTTTTGCAACCAAAATGGGTTACGCTCTCAGAATTATATAGATTTACTTCAAAGTCCACATCGTGATGAGTCCTTAGGTGAATTTTCTTTGTTTCAGAAATTTCGTGGTCTTCAAAATCCATCCTCTCCAAGACATAGCGTCTTGCATGGCATGGGATAAGCTATACTCGAATTGTAAAAGATAAAAATTACACGTTGAAATAGTTGAAGTCATGCTTAATTATGAAAATAACACTTGTTGTCGTTGTGTACCATTTCAACTTCGAAGGTCTCCTCGAGCTTAATGCTGAAGCGCCGATCATCGTCCAGGTGAGGCATGTCACACAGACCTCGATCGTCGTGGCACCAGTCGCACTCTGCCGGGAGACTTTCGTCGTCCGATGATGATGACGACATATCCTACGTTCATAATTCAAAACTACATCATTTAGGGTTTGTCGACACCGAGGCATCCTAAAAGCTAAGATTTTATCATCTAGGGTTTGTCGACGCTGAGGCACCCTAAAAGCCTAAGCTTTCATCATTTAGGTTCTTATTGACACCGAAGCACCCTAAAAGCCAAGGTTTTATCATTTAGGGTTTGTCGACGTCGAGGCACCCTAAAAGCCTAAGCTTTCATCATTTAGGTTTTGTCGACGCCGAGGCACCCTAAAAGCCTAAGCGTACATCATTTAGGTTCTCATCGACATCGAGGCACCCTATAAAAGCCAAGTTAAGTTTTCATCATTTAGGGTTTATCGATGCCGAGGCACCCTGGGTTGGGCCTAATCACTTGGCACTAATCACTTGGCTCTATTGCCACCTATGTTGGGTTTATCATCTAGGATTTATCGATACTAACGAGAATTCTAAGTTGGGCCTAATCACTTGGCTCTATTGCCACCTATGGTTTAATGCAGCAAGAATGGCGGGGCAGTTGATCCTACTTAACTAAGTACTAAGATACCCCGGCCAATGCATTAGTCCCAAGTACCCCATATGTCCTATTTTTAGCAAAGTCATGCTAAAATTCACGGAAAATTTCAGCATGACCTTTGCTGAAAATAGGACATATGGAGTACCCGAATTTGCCGGAACGGAAGTTAATCGACATTCCGGCAAACTCAAGGGCCTCTCGGGGTACATGCAAATTCATCACGACACAATGGTCGGAGACAAAACCCAGCCACAAACCATATGGTCCTCTGCTTTCATATGGACAAAAATCAGCTCAACTTATGTGAGCTTCCATTCCAGATCTAATACGTCACCCAACAAAAAATCATCAATAGTTTAGCAAGTCTGTACAAACATAGAAAGAATAGAAAGTTTGCTGCCTATTCAAACACAGAAACAAAACACTACTTGAAACTTCTGCTACATTTGGACCATGGCAATTTACTTTCATGGAGCATGACAAATGTATTTTACAGACCATGGCATTGTTTTTACTATATGCACCATGGCAAATTTCATCTATAAACCATGGACAAATACATGATACAGTGCATTTTTCTTCAGAATGACAAATACTCGGTTGACAATATGCAAATGATTTGCTAGGGGTTTCAGACATGCTATGTGTGTCTGAATACATGTGTGTCAGAATCATGTGTCCAAGTCAGTCACAAGCACAAGCAGATCATGTGTATTCAAGTGTGCACTGAATCATGTGTTTACTTAATTTTAAACTTGCTAGCAATAAGCTTGCAGTACACTTTATAGTCAGAGCAGGAGCCAAGCTCTAAAACTGGACTTTTAACTGACTTTTAAACTGAATTTTTACTTCAAAATAAGAGTACCATGCCTGCTTAACTGAATTTTTAACATAATCTCTCTCTTGGGCTAGGAGTACTCAATTTCAATCTCTCTCTTGGCCTAGGAGCAAGTTTGTGCAGTACCAAATTTGTGCAGCCCCAAGTTTGTGCAACTGTTGGTACAAAAATGTGCAGCCTCATGTTCGTCTCTCACTTACTTTGTGCTGGTTATGCTACATATTTGTGCTGTTTAGCTTTTTCTGGAAGGTTTTTCTCAGAGCCTACTTTACTTAAAACAGATGATTTTAAATATGAAGACAATAAGTGAACAACATTCTAGGCATGCGATTCCAATCACTTTTTTACTTTTCTTCCTCAAGCACATTCAGCCAACATTATCTCCTTTCTTGCAACACAGCAAAAAACAACCACTAGCTACCCAAATACATGGATGCTGCCTCTACCACCCCGTAAAACAAAAACCAGACCTATTTAACTCACATATACATTCTAATTAGATCAGACAGATGTTTCAACACAATAAACATAGTCATGTACAATAAGAAGCAAATGTGTTACTGTCAGGTTTGGTTTCACTTGAATAAAAACCATGCCAAAGAAACTAGCAGGTAAAAGAACAACATTTCTCGGAAATTTTTGCACTTTGCATATACAAGCTATATAGTCTGAAATCAAATGCATATAGCTGAGACAAGCATCGACCATAGCAGTCCACAACCATGAACTTGTACAGAGGGGGAGAGAGGCGAGACAAGTGGTCACCTTGGTGACAGGGGAACGAAATCCAAACAAGTCGAACTCACAGCAGCAGCTTCTCTGTATCCTGTTGAACCAAGTCCTTCCTTCACACAACACAACAACACAACACAGCTATAGATGAGAACGCGTCAGAGATTGGAGGAGATGAAGAAGAAAATCAGCAAGAGACAAGGGGAAGAGGGATTCGTACCCTGTTCTCCTGCTGGACGGCGGGGAGGTCGCGGGCCTCCTCTCCTGCTGGACGTGGGGCCTCCTCTCCTGGTGGACGTGGGGCTCCGAGGCTCCGGCGGCTCCGAGGCTCCAAATCTCCGGCGGTTTCTAGGGTTTCGAGGGGGGGAGGTGGGGCTCGGGGGGAGGCGGCGCTCGAGGGGGAGGATGGGAGAGGGAGGCGGCGGGGGCGCGTGGGCGGCTGCAGCGCAGTGGGTCGGGGCAGCGGCGGCGGCGGCGCGGTGGAGGGAGAGGGATGAAGTAGTCTGGCGAGAGGGAGGGACGAGGGAGGGACGAAGTGTGTGGATGGGGGAAGATTACTAATGGCGCACCCCCAGGCGGTGCGCCATTAGAATGTTTTTTCGTAGCAATGGCGCACCAGCAGGACAGTGCGCCATAAGTATTCTTTTTTTATATAGCAATGGCGCACTAGCCACACGTGCGCCATAAGTAATATTTTTTTTTTAAAATGAATATGAATATGAAACAGTAATATTTTTTTATAAAAACAGTAATAATTGTTGTTTAACAACAATTGTAGTCTACACTTTATTATTATTATTTTCTAAAAAATGAATATGAATATGAAATAGTAATATTTTTTTATAAAAACAGTAATATTTGTTGTTTAACAACAATTGTAGTCTACACTTTATTATTATTATTTAAAAAAAATGAATATGAATATGAAACAGTAATATTTTTTATAAAAACAGTAATATTTTTTAAAAAAATATCATCAAATTTATTATTTGAAAATATCATCAGCGGCGGCGGTGGAGCGAGGGAGGGTGCGGGGGGTGCTCGTCGGCGGCGGTGGAGCGGGGGAGGGTGCGGTGGGTCGTCGGCGGCGGTGGAGCGGGGGAGGGTGCGGGGGGTCGTCGGCGATGGTGGAGCGGGGGGAGGGTGTGTGGGGGGGGTGCTCGGCGGCGAGGGGGATAACTATCGAGAGGGAAGGGGATCAAGATCGAGTGTCCTCATGAATATTCAATATTTTTTCATATGAAATATGAAAAAATATCATCAAATTTGAAAAAATATTCATGAATTCAAAAAGTGCCCATGAAATTTAAAAATATTCATGATATCAAAAAGTAAAAAAAGTGCCCATTACTAGTTTAAACTAGTAATGGCGCACTATGCAACGGTGCGCCATTAGTAGTTTTGCCAAAAAAAGAATAAATTTTTTTCAGTACTGACGCACTCCCTGTCTAGTGCGCCATTACTAGTTAGAACTAGTAATGGCGCACTTCGGTAGGATGCGCCATTAGTATGTATGTAAAAATGAAAAAAAAAATATCACTAGTGGCGCACCTATTTTCTGGTACGCCATTAGTGTCTTCCACACTAATGGCGCATCACCAACTGGTGCGCCATTAGTATATAGTAGTGGCGCACTACTTCCCTGATGCGCCATTAGTGTTAATCATATCTATAGCCCTTTTCCTAGTAGTGGGCGTGGCGACAATGCTGTGAGATTGTCTATCCCTTTTGAGGGTAACGATGTGGAAGAAGTGAACTTAGTCATAGGTGTTAATTTCATATGTACTAATGATTCTCTATTCTGCCTTTTAATGTTTGTGATGTTAATGTCTTGCATCGGCTTTAGTAAGAAATGAATGTGTGCATCATAAAGATATTGTGGCCAGGGGTTTCAACCTCCTTTAAAAAAATGTATACTCTGTTCTAAACATAGGAACCCTTGAATCTATCTATTATATATAAAAAGTATTTGATGGGATCACTAGAAAAGAGAGAATATTTTAGAAAATTCCACAATAATTAGAAAGATCTGGCCGCTTAATTTCTTGGAAAAAGAAAACATAACCGTTGGATCTACTTTTAAGCTCAACATACCCAAGCATCTATTCCAGGCCAAGTTTTTGCCTCAAGGTTGTTCCACTTGTTTGAAAAAGACTTCTAGTGAATTATGGATGTGACACGTGCTATTAATTTGGTACCTGCCGGGGTAGAAATGCTTTGTGGATTCAGGGTTTTGTTTGAAATTTTTTGAACGTGTGTGCGCCTTGGTTTGGTTGGTTTAGTATTTACTGCTGCATGTGTGCCAGTCTTTGTGCTGAAGTTCGTGTCCCGACAGCCCCTTTTACTTCGATGCTAGCTTCTTCGGTCTTGTGATTGGTTTGGGTATTCCGGCCGCTGTTGGCCCAGTTGTCCTGTCGTTGTCGACCTCTGCCGCTGTTGGCCCATGTTGCTTTCTTGCTTTCGATTCGTCGTCGGGTGGTTTATCGGTTGATCCTGTCGCTATCGCTGCGTGGCTGCCGCTGTTGCTTCGGTCGGTGTTTCCTTCTGGTTGATCAGTGCCGCTTTACCCTGGTAATCGGTGTTGCTTTGATCGTTAAATCTAGAGACATCGCCGCTCCTGATCGGTGCCGCCTCGATCGTTCAATCTAGAGACGCCGCAGACTTCCACTGTCCACCGATCCATCACCGCCGCTGTGCTCTACAAGCAATAAAACGATCTCCTCGGCATCCCTCCATTAGCATCGTCTCCACGGCCCTTGCTCGATCTCCATCGAAGCTGTGTTCTTCTGTTCCTTTTCCATGCACCACGATCAAGCCATGCTGGGAGCGCAACCGTTGGAAAAGGCGAGCAGGTGAGGTTGATCTTGACGGTGTCCTACTGCTCGCTGGCAAGGCTGTCCGGCTATCCCATGGGGAGTGCCGCCTGAGTCTCTTTCTCCTCAGGCACGTGGCCTCTCCCCCCCAGCGCCGGTTCTTCATGCCTTTGCCGTCGTCGGGCCATCACCGCCTCTCCCTCTTTCTCCCGGTATGTGGGACATGCTGTGTCCCTCGCCTCGCACCTCTGGACGTCGCCCTGTTCTATCTGCCCTTCTTCTTAGATCATTCATGTGTAACATCAGGAGGGACACGGCGGTACGGTTTGGCTTTGGAATGGTGCTCCATGGTGGCCGCAGGGCTTCGACCTGCTCTTCAATCCGTTTCTCTTTGCTTTCCTCTGAGATGGAATGGTGCTCCATTCGCCACATCCCCGAGCATGCCCCACCATGGTCGGATCCTAGTGGCCTGCGGCCTTCCTTGGCGAGAGGCGTCATGGTCCATGGCATTGGTGGAGGCGGCGATCGACACGGCGGGCAGCGACAATATGAAATCCTGTATGTTGTGCTCCTGACCGTAAGGATCACGACCGCACGAACGGAGGGACGACAACACCGCGGAGCTATTGAACCTCCAGCAGTTCGGCTTCTCCCTGTCCGCACAGGAGAAAGCCACTTATCTCTCTGATTTTCTAGCTAGAAATTGGTGTGCTTCACTTATTTCTACTAGATGCATCATGCATGTTACTACTCAAATTCTTTGTATTTCGCTTGGGATCTCGATGGACCTAATAATCTTCTCTGAATTTAGTGGTGCTGCAGGACCGACAGGAGATGATCAGAGCGCGGCTCTGGACACTGCAGGAATTCATATGCACCGCCACCAATTTTAATTGAAGATAACACAGTGAAATGCAAAATTAGACGGTCCACCAAGAGACTGCATAGTATACAGAGATCATTGATCCTCATAGTCACTTACCCACCAAGAAAGCTACATGATAGTTTTCTTTAGTAATAGGTATATAATTTTGTTTTTCCTTCTCACAGTTTGTTTATTCCGGTTGCCTTATCTTCAGTTAAGCATATATTTTTTTTACAAATTAACCGCATCTTAGTATCCTGTTGTTGTACATGCCAGTAAATTTTATAGGTTCAATTATTAATTGTTGCACATAGCTGGGTTTGATTCGAAGTTCTGCTTTGTTCTATAACAGTAGGAATGTAGTTCTCGGGAGTTTTGTGCTACGATTAAGTAATTCATGTAGTGAGTAAATGGGTGACACTCAGATTGTCAGAATGTGCTTGCTGTAGTACATAAATAATCCTACATATGATTTACTTGTATAACACTTTCTGTGGATTGCAGGTTTGTAATGCTTCTTGTGTTTCTAGGTCTGTAGAGCACGTTGAATCTTGCAAAGAAAGATAATTCTGAAGTTATTTCATATTTGCTGTGTACATGCAATTTTGGTTTTTGTTTTATGTGGTCCATAAGAATCTACAAATAATGTTCAGGGTTGTTAAAACAAGACTCACCGCAGGAGTGAGACTAGCATGTTCGAGGCTTCAGGCACTAAACAGAGAGAGATCAGTCAAAATTTATATGACAAAATGAGCATCTTTATTTGTGTGTGGGAGTAAAGAGGTCCATATTTCCAGAACATCGTGATTATTTTAAAGGTACAAGTACAGTAGTTCAGCATAGGTCACGGACTTTCCCTTCTGCTCTAATCCGCTTACCTGTTCAAGGGATGTTTTGTTGTCACCGTATGGTCAATGAAAGTTGGTCAGACACTGAGGTCATCCAATCCACCACACATTATGACCTGCTAATCAACATCGACTACTATGCCTTGCAGTTCCATCTATTTTGATGTTTCAAATATGATCTGCAACCATTTGTTTCCTGCAACCATTTTTGCCTTTATCCGCATCCGCATACAGATTAAAAACGGAAGAGAAATCTATGAACTGTATTATTTCGCAGTACATAGATCGGACAGATTTGATTGTATGTATAGCATATTCAGATCTTTAAGGCATGGCCATCTCAACAATAATCAGTACATTACAGGAGTGTAACCAAAGATGTGACATCAAGTTCATATATTTAGTCATGCATAGCGCATTGTTTATATTCAGAAAGCAAGAGACAGAAACAGTTTTAATCAGTGAATTGAGTTTAGTTAGCTTTGCTTGATATCCGTTTGCAAACTCTAACTCTTCTTTTCCAACGAGGGTTAGGCATATGCAGAAACATCTACTCCCTCTGTTTCTAAATATAAGACCTTTTAGGGATTTCAATTTAGAGATTCCAATACGGACACTACATACGGAGCACGATTCTGTATAAAAATGTGCATTTGAGTTGTGGCTGTTTATCTCAACATACAGTTTGCTCTCTTTTTTCTCTCGCAAAGTACACTTCGCCCTTTTTAGCCATTTGTGTTTGTCATGATTGGGTGTGGTAGGAAGCATGAGATACGATCGCTACCCCATCGGCAATGGACGTCCCACGAGTACAAGGAGAGGCGTAAATATGCACATACACCTTCCGAGGAAACCCAGCTCCGATGAAAAGAAAATGCCAGGCAAGATGACACGCCAATAAGCCCTCACCCTCCACAAAGAAAGTAGAAGGTCTGTCTTCAGTTTTTAGACCCACTTTGCACTCCCAGTCTGTGCTCGAACCGGAAGCACACGCCAATCCTGCAGGATGTTGCACTAGAATGACATAAGCTATGAATGGCGGTAATACAGATCTTAGTACGAGAGTAGCAATGTGTACTTTGTACTTTGTAAAATATATGGATCATGTGAAGAATAAATCTATGCTTTCCAATTCACCATTATACATTGCTTGCCTTATTGTAACCCCTGAATTGCACACATATATTTTTTCTCTAAATCTAAATTAGTCAAATAAAAGAAATTAGCAAACCAGCATTACTATGCCGTAACATATTTCATCATGATGCATCAACGGGGCGCAGCGTGCCGCCGCGCGGGCATTATTGCTAGTATTACCTATCAATGCCATCAAAAAATATATGATAATCTTTCTCTAAAACGTCCGTGTATACTCCAGCCCCCAAACCTATTTTCTAGGTATCCCCATGGCAGCCGCCAGCCATCTCGATCTACGTGATCCTCCTTGAACTGGTGGTACTCCCACGTCAACCCCCCATGGATTTTCCATCCACCTCCACCCGCTAGATGCAGCCCCTGGTACGTACCAATCCCCACTCTAATCTCTCTCTAATCCCCTCATAGCATCGTTTCTTCCAAGTAGGGAAGTAACGACTCCAGATGCAACGACCTATCTGCCTCCAAGCAGGAAAGCACGGATCCTGCATCAACAGCTTGATTACTACTTAGATAGGGGCAGATTCAAGCCGCTTCCGCACTAAGTTCGTCGGAAGGATGAACTACCTTGGACTGGCGGCCTGGCAGATCACACCCCAGAAACGATTTGAGTTGACCTCCCTTCAATCTTACACCCACTCTGCAGGCAAGTAAATCCGTATCATTAAATCCCTCCTATGTGCTTCAGCCTGTTGTATTCATCGCAGAGGCCCCATAAATTTGCTTGATACCCTGCCCCCGAAAAGAACACGTCAGGAGTAAAATCTCACCAAGCCAGAAAAATTGGTTCTGGACATGTCTTCCAGCACAGGGCTCTACCGGATCATGAATTCTATGGAGTGTAGGAGAACCAGCTGGGAAGTCTATGGCTGCATCACATCCGGTAGGAACCTGCAGTAAGCTAGCGTTCTCTACATCTAGAAATCAAGCATTGTTTGTCAGCTAACTTTTATGTTTATAAAAAGCTTTACAGATATTTTCCCTATGGAAAGGATTTATTCAGATTAATTTTCCTGCTGTTGTAGCTATGGATCATGTAAATACAAATTTTCGTATGATTTATAATCTTCACCTCGAATTGCTAAAATATTTTTTCTACTGCCAATTGTAAACTGCCATTGTTTCTGCTATTGAAAGTTTGACATGACTCTTGACTGATCTGTAGGTAAGGAATGGATTAATTTGCCTCTTCATACGTTTCAATCTCTCTGAATGTATCTGCGCGCTACTACCAAATTATATCATTGTTTCAGCTAAATAAATGTAGAAATCCATGGTTTCTGTATGCCTGTAAATCCTGTCTCTTTTTATAACACATTGTGCAACTTCTCTTCACTCATCTAAAGGCATCTCAGTGAGAATTCTCTATCTTCATATCACCCTCAAGGTCCATAGTTTTCCTTGATGGAAAAAACTCTAATTTTTTCAGTGTCTCTAATGCATGGTGACATGGTGTGGCTCGGAGGATACTACGGAGGAATCTGATGGTCGGAGGGATATGCAAGGAGAGGATCCCGAATTCCACTGTTTCTAATCTGAATGAAACTCCTCGCATGTATATGCATATGAATTACAGTGCTACTGTTTGTCCAAAGTACGTCCAGATGGTCAGAATCAGAACTACATGCGGAATTCCCCTCTGATTGATTACCAAGAACGTTACCATCCACTGTTGTATACAGACCACGAAGTTCCACTAGCCTAATACATAATTCCTTCAGGTTGCTGAACCTTGCGTAATCTAACAAAATCTTCCCCTTCAATTATGTTTCTGCAAGTTTTCCTTTACATCTACATTATATTTATTGCAGTGCATAGTGATACATGCGTACTTACGTGTACGTACAGAAACATAAAGTTTGTAAGTTCAGGTTTTTCATGCAAGAACAAAGAGAAACAATAAGCACATTAAAAAAATCAAGGAAAAGGTAGTGATGGATGTACACGAATTCATAATCTCAAGAGGTGGCCTCTCAGACGTATTTGATGCCACATATGAAATGGTAAATTAGGGGTATAACTAAACTTTGCACAAGTTCGCTTTCTACTTGATCAATGAAAGATACACAAGCTCTTGCGTATTCACGCGAGAGAGTTTTAGCGTCTTCCTTTTTAATTGCACATAAGTTCTACCGCACAAAAATACACTATCTAGGCCCCACAAGTGTTTTAAATTACCAAAGAAGCGGGTTTTTTTTTTTGCCGAATAAGGAGCGGAAATTGGGGGCATGCTAAAAGTTCTCACCATTACATTTGTGTGCTTTCCCTACTTTTGAAGTTCTCCATGATTTTCATATTTTTCCTTACCTTCATAATATGATAATTAAACAATCATAGGCGTACTCATAAACATTCTTGCTTCATAACCACAATATGCACTTTCCTTTGGGATAGCAAGCTTGGAATATCATATTTCCTAATTTATGGTAGTTATCACTTATAATAATTATTATTATCATTATTTTCCATATTTATGGTACTGACATAAGTGGGTTAACACCTCATTCATGGCGATGTAAAATTTTGTGCACACGTGTAGCCATAGAATGAAACTAATCTTATCAGGCTAGGCTAATGCCACAGTGGCATTATTTATACTAAAAAAATAAGATAATTAACATGATATTAATTAGTCATAAGGGGGCCTTTTGAATTTGAACATGGTGGATTTGATGTGAAATCTTCTATTTACGTGTTTTAACATATTCCATTTCTGTGAAAGGTCGTGTGATTTGTTTATATTTATTATTTATTTCAAATTCTACAGGATTATTACAATGTGGGTGTAAGTGAGGACCATCGAAGCAATCCTGACGTGAGGTGGATCCTAGCTACTTCCATGGTTGGGTGCTACTAAGAAGACAGGAAGTCTCCAGAAAGGAGAAAGTGAAGGTTCAACATGGTGGGCACTTTGAAGCCACTGCCGTTTGGAACATAATAGTGTGGACAATGTATGTTTCAGAAAGTGTCATGCTTAAGTGTACGTGTGTCTTATCTTAACTAAATCAAAGATTACCAAAACAGATAGCAACTACATCAGTTTTAATAGATAAATACATAGTACATAAATGCACTCTAGCTTCAGACACCAAATGAAAATAGCTCTTAAAGTAAACAAAATAAGTAAAATAAACTAAAAATTGGGACATGGAAAATTGGAAATATTATGGGTACGCACATCTACAACTAAACTTTTAATATGTCAAACGCGACGTTAGCAAATATGCATATGCTAATATGTTAATCTTACGAAGCGTTGGGATATATATATGTATGTATGTGTGTGTCTATATATATATATATATATATATATATATATATATATATATATATATATATATATATATATATATATATATATATATATAGGGACGCTAAACCAAGCCTGAGCGCAAATTGCTTATTCTGCGCTCCGGCCACGACGCGCGGTCGATGTCCCGCTAAACAAGCCAACTTGCGCATGCTTAGTGCAGTTGCCTCCCACTTGACCGTAAAATAGGAGTAAAATATAGTAAAAATATTAATCACTTTACTACAGCCACACTTCTAATTTGATGGTAACAATGGTAATCCACGTATGTGTTTTCACGTTGGCCACATGCATTCACGGAAAAAAATGCCCACGTGCAATTGTTTACTATGCCTATCTTAATTAGGGACGATGTGTGGTAATCCAAAGTGGTCACTCTAGTAATTCATTCATGTTGTGTTCACTTTTGAGTGGATGGTAACACCAAATGGTAGTTCTAGTAAATCGCTTTTTTTCTTGGAGCAGCATGGTCTTCTATAACTCTATTAAGTCCATTTTAACTTATACAGTAATTTTCAATGGTAATTCTAGTAATTTATCCGTTCATCCCAAGCAATGTAGCCTTATCTACCCAAGTTGTGTCCACTTTTAGTAGTGTGGTAACACCCTGTGGCAGTTCTAGTAATCAATTAAATCCACCCTTACGTCCCCTCCTGTATTAGTGGGTGGTAAAAGAACTTATCAGTTTTACTACTGAATACTAAATGTGTTACCATCAAAGTATCAACGCCAACTAACTCCATCCGTGTACATCTCCTCTATGTAGTGGTGTGGTAAAAGAATCCATTGGGTTTACTACTGGACATTAAGTGGATTACCATCAAATCACAACACAGAAAGTAGTAAAAGAGTCTATCACCTTTACTATAAAACATGGGGTGTGTTACTATCAAATCTCATGTTGATTTTGAGTCACCTGCAAAAAAAAAAGATTTTGAGTCGTAAAACGTTTTATCACTTTGCAGGTTGACCAAGCAAAAAAAATTAGACTGGAGCATTACTATGTGTCTTAGTATTTTACGAGCACACACAAGAAAGAAAAATGGTTAGTATTTGGCCGGGCGTAGGGTGATGTGTGACTGACGGTAACACAACTAATTATGTTACTATATTTTCTGCATTTTTTACCATGACTAATAGGATGGCCTTGTGAGGCGGAGGAGTTGCCCATGACATCTAGTAACCGATTAAATTGCATTACTTTTTCTACAACTGGTTTTACCATCATTAGTAAACACTTGATCAACCGAGCGACACACACAATGAACGTAGCGGCCGGAGCGCATGATTAGGATTTTGCGCGCTCGCGCATAATAGCGCTACCGTATATATATATATATATATATATATATATATATATATATATATATATATATATATATATATATATATATATATATATATATATATATATGCCTACACGAACATAATAAGAACTACTTAATCTATGTTTAAAGAAAAAATGCAACATGATAAAGTGCTGGACAAAAGATATGAAGTATAAATTTTCAAACGTCATTAATCATAAAATAATACAGTTAGTACAGCATGCATCGTAAGCAGGTCAAAGATAAACGATAACACATATATTTATATGTTATTGAGAAAAGCAAACATACCTAAGACTAACTATGTTCCCAAAACACGTATATTTGTAAATATCACCACATTTGGCCCAGATTTTTCTTTAGACAAAACTTACATTTTTGTGAAGCAACGATAGGAGCCTCCACTACTGGAATCGCTGATTTCGCCGAGTTCTTGAAAAACATGACAAAGGGCATAACAAAATCAGCAAAGACTTTGTCGAGTTCAAAACTCAGGAAAAAGGACTTAGCTGAAAAGGGCTCAGCGATGTTATCTTTGCCATGTTCTTTTTCATGGGAACTCAGAAAAATCTTTGCCGGGTGCAAAATATATGAAACTCGGCAAACAAATGTCGTAGACGGAACGGAGCGAACAGAACCAATGCCATGTGGCACAGGGTTTGCCAACTGCAAAAACTCAGCATAGGAGCACATTTTACGAGTGCAAAACTCGGCAATCCTATGTAGCAGAATTTTTTGAAAAAGTGACCAGCAGCAGCCACGCATTTTCCTCCCAAATATGTATAGATGTTCTCATTATCAAACTTTCTGAAGTTCTAGCCCGCACGTCGATCGGGCCACTTTGCTAGTTCGAAGAAAGATGTTTTTCGCTTTCTTCACGGAGCAGAGCAGATACCGCGGAAGCAACATGCATGCTGCCTTTGCTGTAAGTTGGGCACATGACCACGGGAATATCTCGATCACCACAACCAGTAGGTAGATACATCTACAGTTGATAAATAGTGCAATTAATTAAGCTGAGCCACAATAACTTTTGGCACCTAGCAGATTGCTCCTTTAGTGTAAGGATCCTGCAAAATCTTGGATTGCTTGTGCCTTAAAATTTCTGGATCTTTTAATGCTAGCCTATCTCTTCATACAAAGAGTACAATCCTGTATTCTACTACCTCTGTCCGACGTATAAATTCATTCAAAAAAGTCCATACTTTTTAAGTTTGGCCAAGTATTACAAAATAATGAAGCTAGACAATACCAAATAAATATCATCATATCAACCATTAGATATTTTCATAATCTATTTATTCAATATTGTATGTGTTGATATTTTCTTTATATATTTGCTCGTGCTTAGAGAGAATTGACTTTCTGACTGCATATATACGCCATATATTTAGGGACAGAAGGTGTAATGAGTTAATTACACTTATATTGCACTGATGAGTTAAAAATTCCGCATGTTTCAGCATGGGTCCCACCCATCAGTTTGACTTGCTGGATGCGTCCATACCTCCCCATATCGACCCCAGATATGGGCTAGCTATGGGGGGTGCCGGACATCTTAGACATATAGGGCCAGTTTGCAGGGTGCGGTTTGATCGTATTTTCATAACCGGTCACTGACTGGATTGTTCACCCGGATGTTTGGGACAATCAACATGGCAGACATATTCTGCTCGCACGATAGGCCGCAACCAGTCACCGTGGCGCGACTTAGGGATGGTACTGAAAGATGGAGTGAAGCCTACACCTAGCAGGGACGCGTTACATGTTATATATAGCCAAAGGCTAGAGTTTATAGATTCGGTCGTTAGGTTAGGCTTGATCCTCAAGTTAACTAAACACAAGATAAGGATCAACGCCATCGACCTAACTACCAGATTACAAGGATTGCAACGCACGCAAGTTAAAGTGTATATACGGTTTATATCCTACTATATATATGTACATTATATTCTAACACACACCCTCAATCATAACTTCATCAAGTTGAGATTGCTCTTGAAATCTTCTAACTTGCGCCATGATAAGGCTTTAGTAAAACCATCTGCAACTTAATCACTAGTGGGGATGAACAGAATATCAAGCAGCTTCTTGGCTACTCTTTCTTGCACAAAATGATAGTCAACCTCAATGTGTTTTGTTCTTGCCACTACTAGCAAAATGCTTATAGACAGTAGTATAGTACTAGTGTCTTTTATAATAAAGCGCTGCTACTACTTATCAGTAGCGCTTTTTATAAAAACCGCTACTACTATGCACTTACCAGTAGCGCTGTTTTAGTAAAAAATGCTACTACCACAATTACCAGGCCGTTGCCAGCAGGCCAGGCATAGTAGTAGCACTTTTATGTATGAAGCGCTGCTGCTACCGCACGTAGAAGTAGCGCTTTTTGCGTATCAGTGCTACTACTACGGGCTCTTTATACAGCCCAACGGCCCGCGCCCGACCTCTCTCTCTCTCTCTCTCTCTCTCTCACTCACTCCCCCGCCCTCACAAACTCACTCGCCTCTCTCCGCCGTCGTCGCCGCCGCCCTCCCCCACGCACCGCCGTCCCCTGCGTCGGAGCTCTCCCGCCGGCCGCCCTCGCCCCCGCCGGCACTGCTCCCTCGCCGGCCACCCCCCCCCCCCCCCCCCGCGCCGGCCTCCTCCCCCGTCGGCCACCCTCGCCTATGCCGGCTCTGCTCCCCCGTCGGCCTCCTCCCCGCGCCGGCCTCCTCCCCCGCCGGCCTCCTCCACCACCATGAGGTACTCCTCCTCCCTCCATTTAGTTCATTAGGTTAGGTAACTTAGATGAATTTAGTTAATTAACTTAGGTCAATTTAGTTAATTAACTTAGATGTTTTTTAGTTAGGGAAGTAGGTTAGGTAACTAATTAAGTAGATGCTAATTTAGGGCAGTGGTGTTTAGTTTATTAAAAAAAATTCAATATAGTCTTTTTACTGTTTTTTAGTAAGTGTTTAATGGAATTAGTTAGAAAATTAATAGAAGTAGTTAAACTAGTTTATTTTTAGTAATTACTAGTTTATTTTATTTATAGTAAGTGCTTAGTTGAACTAGTTGAATTAATAAAACTAGTTTATTTTTAGTAAGAAAATTTAGGTATATGAGATTTGATGATCTAATTAAAATTTTACTATAGAACTAGTTTATTTTTAGTAAGGAAATTAATAGAACTAGTTTATTTTTTTAGTTAAACCAATTATTCCCGCATCAACGTCGACGATGCCTATCCCGCATCCTCCTCATCGACTCGGTGGAGGAGGCCTGGGCTTGGTGAGTAGCCATGCCCGGGACTGGGCTCCGCCAGGCTGGTACTGGGAGGTGCTACCTTCCGGGGGGCGTAGCTTGGTGAGGAGCCAGCCCGTCGTTGACCCGAACCTTCTTTGGTGGGGGTCGCGTGGGCCAGTGATGGTGCGGAGGCTTGAGGACCCCGCGAAGGTGGTATGTCACCGTGTCAACGAGGAGGACGAGCACGTCCGTCGCTACATGGTTGCGTTGGAGGGCAGGTTCTCCAATATCTGGGAGGTTCTTCAGGGATCTCACTGGAGCTATGATCCTGTGATGGTTCATTCTCTTTGGTGTCCACCGTCCGTGCCGATACTTGTCGTTCGCTACGGTTTTAACTGTATTAGTGATGTTATATGTACGATACTATTCGAGATCTATTAGTGATAATATTCGACGATGTACAGACGAAAAAGATGGTTTAGTTTTGCTTATTGAATGAATGCTAATTTGAATACTAATTTATTTACGATTTGGTTTTGCTTATTGAATGCTCAAATTGGAAAACTACTCCATCAAGTTTGAATGCTCATATGATGTAGATATAAACATGTATATCTTGTGTTGCTCAAATAGGATATGTGCTTGCCCAAGTGGCCGGCCATGTTTGTAGGTTATACCTCCTATAGTGGCTTATGTTTTGCCAGAGTGTTGATTAATTTCCGTTCTGCCAAATTTCAGGCGTTCGATATGTCCTTTTTTAGCAAAGGTCATGCCGGATTTTTCCGTGAATTCTGGCATGACTTGTGCTAGAATATGTAGGAAATATCGAGTGGCCTGGATTTTCTCAAAAAATAATTAAACGACATTCCGGGTTGACTTTAAGTCTTTCGTGGCTCCATCACCGAAGGTCGAAAAATCAGTGAGGGAGTGTATCCACCATATATGAGAGAGGACGAAGAAGCCCGACTGTTGTCGTGGGGGTCGTTTTTCCTTCTTCTCCTTGTGCTAGACCTTTGTTATGCACTAGGGGAAGGAGGAATAACGACCATCACCGATGGTTGAAAAATCTATGAGGGAGTGTATCCACCATATATGAGAGAGGACGAAGAATACCGACTGTTGTCGTGGGGGTCGTTTCTCCTTCTTCTCCTTGTGCTAGACCTTTGTTATGCACTAGGAGAAGGAGGAGTAACGACCATCACCGACGGTCGCAAATGTCAGGGCGGAATCAGTGAGGGAGAGTCTCCACCATATAGACTCGGCGCACCGATAGTCAACCCGTGATGAATAATAATGATCTAATTTAATTTTTATAGTACATATATTGAATTGTACAAGTTTAATCTTTGAATTATGAACATAGGAAATGTCGTCATCGGACGACGAAAGTCTCCCGAGGGAGTGCAGCTGGTGCAACGACGACCAAGGTCTGTGCGACAGGCCTCACCTGGACAAAGACCGGCGCTTCAGAATTAAGCTCCAGGAGACCTTTGATGTTGAAATGGTACGCAACGACGACAAGTGCTTTTTTCGTAATTAATTAAGCACGACTTCAACTATTTCAATGTGTAATTTTCATCTTTTACAATTTGACTACCTTATCCCATGCCATGCAAGATGCTATGTCTTGGATAGGATGGGTTTTGAAGACCATGAAAGTTTCGAAACAAAGAAAATTCACCTAAGGACCCATCATGATATGAATTTTGAAGTTATTATGTATAATTCTAAGAGCGTAACCCATTTTTGTTGCAAAAATTGGGAAGCACTTTGCAAGATGTATGATTTTTATGAGGGTATGCTTGTCACCATGGATCTTGGTGATTCTGACACCGACCAAGACAATATGGACATTTGGGTCCTTATTGATACGTTTCAAATTCTCCCGCTATGTGAGTTTCTCAAACATAGTTATTAAATAATTTATATTGTTCATTTCAAAATAGTTGACAGCTTATTTCCATTGACAACTTATTTTCATTGTTCAAACAATGTGCGGAACATGGTAGACATAACCTACTACACCGATGGCTCTCAGTTAACTTATCAGGAGAAAAATCATATGGTCGCATTTTGTACTGATCTTGAGAATTACAATATCTATTATAAAACTCCTCCACATTATGATCAATACGTGCCACTAGTGCACGTGTTGAACTACGGTAACATCCATGGAGATGCCATGGTAAGATTTTTTAGTATTACGACATCCGTGCATCTTTTGCATAAATTCTTTTAAAACATAACTACATTGCTAACTACGAAGTTATTACTATGTTTTTCAACAGAAAATCCCAAATGATTGTGTGCCTCATTTGATGTATCAGAGTGGTCACCTTGATGTTTTGAACATACGGCCAGGTCATCCTACGAATCTCACCTGTCCATATTAGATTTCTAAAAGAAGTGGCGACATGAAAATCAAAGAATGGAAAAATGTATGGACAGTCGTAAGGAGGTACTTGGAAGCAACATTGTGCCAAAGGCAAGAATTGAAGACAGGATAATCTCCATTCTCCATAATGGAGAGTCAGGGCCTATCTTGTTTTATGCTATTTTACCTAAGAGAAGGTAGTAGGTCCTAGTTAATAATACTCATGACCATGTGCTAAGTGTTGGGGAACGTAGTAATTACAAAAATTTTCCTACGCACACGCAAGATCATGGTGATGCATAGCAACGAGAGGGGAGAGTGTTGTCTACGTACCCTCGTAGACCGAAGGGAAGCGTTGATGCAACGTAGCGGAAGTAGTCGTACGTCTTCCCGGTCCAACCGATCCAAGCACCGTTACTCCGGCACCTCCGAGTTCTTGGCACACGTTCAGCTCGATGACGCTCCCCGGGCTCCAATCTAGCAAAGCTTCAGGGAGGAGTTCCGTCAGCATGACGGCGTGGTGACGATCTTGATGTTCAACCATCGCAGGGCTTCGCCTAAGCACCGCTACAATATGACCAAGGTGGAATATGGTGGAGGGGGGCACCGCACACGGCTAAGTAACGATCACGAAGATCAACTTGTGTCCTAGGGTGCCACCCTGCCCCCATATATAAAGGAGCCAAGGGGAGGGGGCGGCCAGCCAAGGAGGGCGCACCAAGGGGGAGTCCTACTCCCACCGGGAGTAGGACTCCCTTCTTTCCTAGTTGGAGAAGGAGAAGTGGGAAAGAGGAGGAAGAGGGAAAGGAAAGAGGGGGCGCCGCCCCCTCTCCTTGTCCTATTCGGACTAGGGAGCGGAGGGGCGCGCGGCCACCTCTTGCCTCCTTTCCTCTTCTCCCTTAGGGCCCATGTAGGCCCAATAACCCCCGGGGGGTTCCAGTAACCCCCCGGTACTCCGGTAAAATCCCGGTTTCACCCGGAACGATTCCGATATCCAAATATAGGCTTCCAATATATCGATCTTTATGTCTCGACCATTTCGAGACTCCTCGTCATGTCCATGATCACATCCGGGACTCCGAACAACCTTCGGTACATCAAAATACATAAACTCATAATGAAACTGTCATCGTAACGTTAAGCGTGCGGACCCTACGGTTCGAGAACAATGTAGACATGACCGAGACATGTCTCCGGTCAATAACCAATAGCGGAACTTGGATGCTCATATTGGTTCCTACATATTCTACGAAGATCTTTATCGGTCAGACCGCATAACAACATACGTTGTTCCCTTTGTCATCGGTATGTTACTTGCCCGAGATTCGATCGTCGGTATCTCAATACCTAGTTCAATCTCGTTACCGGCAAGTCTCTTTACTCGGTCCGTAATACATCATCTCACAACTAACTCATTAGTTGCAATGCTTGCAAGGCTTATGTGATGTGCATTACCGAGAGGGCCCAGAGATACCTCTCCGACAATCGGAGTGACAAATCCTAATCTCGAAATACGCCAACCCAACATGTACCTTTGGAGACACATGTAGAGCACCTTTATAATCACCCAGTTACGTTGTGATGTTTGGTAGCACACAAAGTGTTCCTCCGGCAAATGGCAGTTGCATAATCTCATAGTCATAGGAACATGTATAAGTCATGAAGAAAGCAATAGCAACATACTAAATGATCGGGTGCTAAGCTAATGGAATGGGTCATGTCAATCAGATCATTCACCTAATGATGTGATCCCGTTAATCAAATAAAAACTCTTTGTCCATGGTTAGGAAACATAACCATCTTTGATTAACGAGCTAGTCAAGTAGAGGCATACTAGTGACACTCTGTTTGTCTATGTATTCACACATGTATTATGTTTCCGGTTAATACAATTCTAGCATGAATAATAAACATTTATCATGATATAAGGAAATAAATAATAACTTTAGTACTGCCTCTAGGGCATATTTCCTTCAGTCTCCCACTTGCACTAGAGTCAATAATCTAGATTACACAGTAATGATTCTAACACCCATGGAGCCTTGGTGCTGATCATGTTTTGCTCATGGAAGAGGCTTAGTCAACGGGTCTGCTACATTCAGATCCATATGTATCTTTCAAATCTCTATGTCTCCCACCTGGACTAGATCCCGGATGGAATTGAAGCGTCTCTTGATGTGCTTGGTTCTCTTGTGAAATCTGGATTCCTTTGCCAAGGCAATTGCACCAGTATTGTCACAAAAGATTTTCATTGGACCCGATGCACTAGGTATGACACCTAGATCGGATATGAACTCCTTCATCCAGACTCCTTCATTTGCTGCTTCCGAAGCAGCTATGTATTCCGCTTCACACGTAGATCCCGCCACGACGCTTTGTTTAGAACTACACCAACTGACAGCTCCACCGTTTAATGTAAACACGTATCCGGTTTGCGACTTAGAATCGTCCGAATAAGTGTCAAAGCTTGCATCAACGTAACCATTTACGATGAGCTCTTTGTCACCTCTATAAACGAGAAACATATCCTTAGTCCTTTTCAGGTATTTCAGGATGTTCTTGACCGCTGTCCAGTGATCCACTCCTGGATTACTTTGGTACCTCCCTGCTAGACTTATAGCAAGGAACACATCAGGTCTTGTACACAGCATTGCATACATGATAGAGCCTATGGCTGAAGCATAGGGAACATCTTTCATTTTCTCTCTATCTTCTGCAGTGGTCGAGCATTGAGTCTTACTCAACTTCACACCTTGTAACACAGGCAAGAACCCTTTCTTTGCTTGATCCATTTTGAACTTCTTCAAAACTTTGTCAAGGTATGTGCTTTGTGAAAGTCCAATTAAGCGTCTTAATCTATCTCTATAGATCTTAATGCCTAATATGTAAGCAGCTTCACCGAGGTCTTTCATTGAAAAACTCTTATTCAAGTATCCCTTTATGCTATCCAGAAATTCTATATCATTTCCAATTAGTAATATGTCATCCACATATAATATCAGAAATGCTACAGAGCTCCCACTCACTTTCTTGTAAATACAGGCTTCTCCAAAAGTCTGTATAAAACCAAATGCTTTGATCACACTATCAAAGCGTTTATTCCAACTCCGAGAGGCTTGCACCAGTCCATAAATGGATCGCTGGAGCTTGCACACTTTGTTAGCTCCCTTTGGATCGACAAAACCTTCTGGTTGCATCATATACAACTCTTCTTCTAGAAATCCATTCAGGAATGAAATTTTGACATCCATTTGCCAAATTTCATAATCATAAAATGCGGCAATTGCTAACATGATTCGGACAGACTTAAGCATCGCTACGGGTGAGAAGGTCTCATCGTAGTCAATCCCTTGAACTTGTCGAAAACCTTTTGCAACAAGTCGAGCTTTGTAGACAGTAACATTACCGTCAGCGTCAGTCTTCTTCTTGAAGATCCATTTATTCTCAAATGCTTGCCGATCATCGGGCAAGTCAACCAAAGTCCACACTTTGTTCTCATACATGGATCCCATCTCAGATTTCATGGCTTCAAGCCATTTCGCGGAATCTGGGCTCACCATCGCTTCTTCATAGTTCGTAGGTTCATCATGATCTAGTAGCATGACTTCCAGAACAGGATTACCGTACCACTCTGGTGCGGATCTTACTCTGTTTGATCTACGAGGTTCAGTAGCAACTTGATTTGAAGTTCTATGATCATCATCATTAACTTCCTCACTAGTTGGTTTAGGTGTCACAGAAACCGGTTTCTGTGATGTACTACTTTCAATAAGGGAGAAGGTACAGTTACCTCATCAAGTTCTACTTTCCTCCCACTCACTTCTTTCGAGAGAAACTCCTTCTCTAGAAAGGATCCATTTTTAGCAACGAATGTCTTTCCTTCGGATCTGTGATAGAAGGTGTACCCAACAGTCTCCTTTGGGTATCCTATGAAGACACATTTCTCCGATTTGGGTTCGAGCTTACCAGGTTGAAGATTTTTCACATAAGCATCACAGCCCCAAACTTTAAGAAACGACAACTTTGGTTTCTTGCCAAACCATAGTTCATAAGGCGTCATCTCAACGGATTTTGATGGTGCCCTATTTAACGTGAATGCGGCCGTCTCTAAAGCATAACCCCAAAACGATAGCGGTAAATCTATAAGAGACATCATAGATCGCACCATATCAAGTAAAGTATGATTACGACGTTCAGACACACCATTACGTTGTGGTGTTCCGGGTGGCGTGAGCTGCGAAACTATTCCGCATTGTTTCAAATGTAGACCAAACTCGTAACTCAAATATTCTCCTCCACGATCAGATCGTAGAAACTTTATTTTCTTGTTATGATGATTTTCAGCTTCACTCTGAAATTCTTTGAACTTTTCAAATGTTTCAGACTTATGCTTCATTAAGTAGATATACCCATATCTGCTTAAATCATCTGTGAAGGTTGAGAAAATAACGATATCCGCCACGAGCCTCAACATTCATCGGACCACATACATCTGTATGTATGATTTCCAACAAGTCTGTTGCTCTCTCCATAGTACCGGAGAACAGCGTTTTAGTCATCTCAATACCTAGTTTAATCTCGTTACCGGCAAGTCTCTTTATTCGTTTCGTAATACATCATCTCGCAACTAACTCATTAGTTGCAATGCTTGCAAGGCTTATGTGATGTGCATTACCGAGAGGGCCCAGAGATACCTCTCCGACAATCGGAGTGACAAATCCTAATCTCGAAATATGCCAACCCAACATTTACCTTTGGAGACACCTGTAGAGCTCCTTTATAATCACCCAGTTACATTGTGACGTTTGGTAGCACACAAAGTGTTCCTCCGGCAAACGGGAGTTGCATAATCTCATAGTCATAGGAACATGTATAAGTCATGAAGAAAGCAATAGCAACATACTAAACGATCGGGTGCTAAGCTAATGGAATGGGTCATGTCAATCACATCATTCTCCTAATAATGTGATCCCATTAATCAAATGACAACACATGTCTATGGTTAGGAAACATAACCATCTTTGATTAACGAGCTAGTCAAGTAGAGGCATACTAGTGATGTTTAGTTTGTCTATGTATTCACACAAGTATTATGTTTCCGAATAATACAATTCTAGCATGAATAATAAACATTTATCATGAAATAAGGAAATAAATAATAACTTTATTATTGCCTCTAGGGCATATTTCCTTCAGCATCCACTCAGCCCTTTCGACTAGGGACCTTTTAGGACAGTCATCATACAATGCATAGTCCCACAAACAAGTCACATACTTGCTGATACACATCATTGATATTGTCCAAGGACTATCTTTATTCATAAACACATAGGAAATATCATCATACATGATTGCCTCTAGGGCATATCTCCAACAGTCTCCCACTTGCACTAGAGTCAATCAAATAGACATTGAATGCCCATAGCTCTAACGTGCCCCTCATGCTTGGGTTGTGGAAGCGGCTTAGTCAACGGATCTGCAACATTTGCATTCGTGTGAATTTTGCATAACTCTACATCACCATTCTTTATGATCTTTCGTATCAGGTGATATTTCCGATCTATGTGTCTGACCTTGTGGTGATTCCTCGGCTCCTTGGCTTGTGCGATGGCACCAGAATTATCATAATAAAGGTCCAATGGTTTTACCGAGGCTAGGAAAATACCGAGATCATCCAGAAAGTTCCGGATCCAAACACCTTCCTTCGCAGCTTCACAAGCCGCAATGTATTCGGCTTCTGTGGTAGAATCGGCCACCGTATCTTGCTTGGGAACTCATCCCGCTCACTGCTCCGGGACTATGATCGACAATCATCTCTGTCGGTTTGTAAACTAGCATCGGCGTAACCCCTTACGACAAGCTCTTCCTCACCTCCATAAACTAGGAACATCTCTTTAGTCCTTTTCAGGTACTTCAAAATAGTCTTTACCGCTGCCCAGTGGCTCTCACCTGGGTTGGCCTGGTATCTACTTGTTAGGCTTATTGCAAAAGCAACATCGGGCCGCGTACATATCATGGCATACATGATGGATCCGATTGTCGAGGCATACGGAATCCTACTCATCCTTCTTCGCTCATCAGATGTCGAAGGACTCTGAGTCTCGCTTAGCCTTATACCATGTGAGAGTGGCAAGAACCCTTTCTTCGCCTCACTCATGTTAAACCGCTTCAACACTTTATCTATGTACGTGCTCTAGCTTAGGCCGAGCAGCCTCCTCGATCTATCTCTATAGATCTTAATGCCTAAAATGTACATTGCCTCACCAAGGTCCTTCATCAAAAACTTGCCATTCAATGACTCCTTGACCGAGTTCAGCATCGAAACATCATTTCCGATCAGTAGTATGTCATCCACATACAAGATCAAAAACACTATTGAGCTTCCACTTAACTTCTTGTATAAAAAAGAGTCCTTTTCGCTTTTGATGAAGCCGAAACCAGTGACGACCTCATCAAAATGAATGTTCCAGCTCCGAGATACTTGCCTCAACCCATAAATGGATCTCTTGAGCTTGCATACCTTACTAGTGCTAGTCGGATCGACAAAACCCTCGGGCTGTATCATATACACGTCCTCGGTTAAATTTCCGAAGGAAAGTCGTCTTGACATCCATCTGTCATATCTCGTAATCAAAATATGCAGCTATAGCTAGTACGATCCTTACCGACTTCAGCATCGCTACCGGCGAGTAAGTCTCATCGTAGTCAATTCCTTGAACTTGTCCATAACCCTTAGCGACAAGCCGAGCTTTATGGATCTGAACATTTCCATCCACATCGGTTTTCTTCTTAAAGACCCATTTGCAACCAATGGCTGTTACGCCAGGCGGCGGATCAACCAAGTCCTAGACCTGATTCTCATCCATGGACTTTAACTCGGATCTCATGGCTTCCAGCCATGCCTCAGAATCTGGGCTCACCATCGCTTCCGCATACGTGGCCGGCTCATCGCTTTTCTAGCAACAATACATCGCGCACTTTGCGCAATCTTTCCGACCTCCGTGGTTTCGGTGCCGCTTCCACTACGGGTTCCCTGACTGACTCCGGTATGATCTCATCACCAGCCGAGCCGTCCCCAAGTGGTCCTCGAATTTCTTCGAGTCGGACTGTCCTCCCACTGGCCTCCCGACTGAGAAACTCTTTCTCAAGGAAAACCCTGTTCCGAGCAACAAACACTTTGTTCTCCTCGCGGTTGTAGAAGCTATATCCCAAGGTTTCCCTCGGATATCCCATGAATATGCATTTATCCGACTTAGGTGTAAGCTTGTCTGACATAAGTCACTTGACAAATGCTTCACAACCCCAAATCTTTAGAAAAGACAAACTGGGACTCTTCCCGGTCCACATCTCATGTGGTGTCTTGTCTACGGATTTTGATGGTACCCTATTAAGTGTGAAAGCTGTTGTTTCTAGAGCGTATCCCCAAAATGACAAGGGTAAATCCAATTTTCTCATCATAGACTGGACCATGTCCAACAAGGTTCTATTCCTCTGTTCCGACACGCCGTTTCTCTGTGGCGTACCCGGAGCTGTGAGCTGAGGTACTATACCTCGGCTTTTCAGATGATCATCAAACTCCTGGCTCATGTACTCACCTCCATGATCTGATTGGAGAAGTTTTATAATCTTGCCGAGCTGATTCTCAACCTCGTTCTGAAACTCTTTGAACTTTTCAAAAGTTTCCGACTTGTGCCTCATCAAATAGATATATCCATATCTACTCAAGTCGTCAGTAAAAGTCACGAAGTACTGATAGCCACCTGTGGCAGTTGTGCTCATTGGTCCACACACATCACTGTGTATCAGTTCCAACAGCTCGGACACCCTCTCGCAACTCTTTGTGAAAGGAGATTTAGTCATCTTGTCGAGCAAGCATGATTCGCATGTCTCGAACGACCCGAAGTCGGACGAAGTTAGGAGCCCATCATCATGGAGCTTCTTCATGCGTTTCAGACTAATGTGTCCAAGCCGGCAATGCCAGAAGTATGTCGGATTTATCTCATTAGGCTTATGCCCCTTGACATTCACGTTATAGACTGGTTCATGTTCTAGATTCAATATAAATAGCCCATCAACAATGGGTGCGTAGCCGTGGAACATGCCATTCAAATAAAATGAAAAACCATTGTTCTTTAAATTGAATTCATAACCCTGACTCATCAAGCATGAGGCAGAAATAATGTTCCAACTAAGTGCAGGAATGTAATAACAATTATTCAATTCCAAAATAAATCCAGAAGGAAGCTGGAGCTGCATCGTGCTGACCTCCAACGCAGCAACTCTTGCTTTGTTGCCGACCCTAATGTCAATCTCCCCTTGTGCCACACGCCTAGTTCTTACCAGCCCCTGCATCGAGTTGCAAATATGAACAACTGATCCGGTATCAAATACCCAAGAGCTACTAGGTATGTCAGCAAGGTAAATGTCTATAACATATGCAACAAGTGTACCTTTGCCTGAAGCAGCATTCCCGGCCTTCTTGCCATGCTCTGCAAGCCACTTGCTACAATTCCTCTTCCAGTGACCTGTTTCCTTGCAATGATAGCAAATGGTGTTTGAGTCCGGTCCAGACTTCGGCGCAGCGGCGGAGGTTACCATCTCCGTGCCCTTTGCCTTAGCCTTCTTCTTAGACCAACTCTTCTTGAACTTAGCCGATTTCTGCACCATCAACACTTGATGCGTTCCTTTCTTAATATCCTGCTCTGCCACCTTAAGCATCCCATGCAATTCAGTGAGCTTCTTATACATGACATGCATATGATAGTTCGAGATGAACATCCCATAGCTGGGCAGAAGAGAACCCAGAACTGCATCAGTAGCCAGCTCATCCAAGAGCGGGAAGCCCAGCAGATCCAAAGCTTGCACATATCTGATCATCTTGATCACATGTGGGCTCAGTGGATCACCTTCCTTCAGCTTGCAATCCATCAAGGATCGCTAGACGTTGAACCTTTTGGTCCTAGCATGTGTCTGAAACATGCTCTTGAGACTCTCGATCATATCGTAAGCCTCAACATTTTCGAAATGCTGCTGCAAATCGGGCTCCATACAAGCCAGCATCAGACAGCTGATCTCCGTTGATTCATCAACGAATTTCTGGTAGGCATTCTTAGCGGTGGCACTATCATTATCGGCAGGTTCCTCTGGAAGTGGATCCTCTAGAACATGTTCCTTTTTGTCATGCTTGAGAACAATTCTCATATTTCTATACCAGGTGGTAAAGTTTGTTCCATTCAGTTTATCCTTTTCCAGAATTGATTTCAATGAAAAGTTAGGTTGAGCAGGTGGTGCCATTGATCTACAACAGAAAAATATGCAATCACTAAGCAATGTGTTTATGTAGAGTAATTCTAGCCTTAAACAAAAATACTCCCACTGAAGTCAGCATCCCTCCGCAAACTCTTAGTGATTCAGGATCCGAATAGCACATGTGACTAGTGAGCTTTAGCATCACTGCTAGACAACATGCCTATCTGGTAAGCAACTCCTTGCTAATCGTATCTCTATAAGACTCCTGTCGGTCGGGTAGGTATCTTATACCCCGGCTCCCAACCTTCTTTGCCACAAGGCCCAAAACCATTTTGATAGCCTTGTCAAGTTAACCTGATGCAGTGCATGTCTGTGTCCGACACGAACCCTTCAGTTCAAGGACACCCAGCAGCACCTCAATTTTATGAGCCCACTACTAGACGTACTTGACGTGCGAAGGTGCAACATCGGGGATAGCAATTCGCTTGATATTAACGAGGGATCTTTCTACCATTCTAACATGCATAGAAACAAAGAAGCATAGCAATCACAAATAAAAATATATTGTGAAATAGTATGGCTCATTCATGGACGTTCTTCCAGGTCGGCTTCGACTCCGATGACCATCTAGGAACTCCATCTTGTTTGTCACGCCGGGACGCCAAGCCACCAACCTGATCTCTATTATCCAACTACTACAACTAGTAATGAATTTTACATAGAGAATCACAAGTCGACACGCAGGTCGTTATACAATATAATGACAGCACTTTGGCGCCTGTCGGCTGACAAACATGACACGCATGCCATGTATAAATTACACACATGCATCACATACACATGAGCCATACTATTCACATCAAACCTGCAAAACAAAGTTACTCATAGAATCGCATTCTACCGGTTTGAGTGATCATGTACGAAATACAAGGCACTACGCACATGGCGGTCCCGCTAGCCGGTTAGCGGGTGGGGTTTGCAGGGGCATCGCTCCACGCGGGTGCGGGCAGCGCCTGACGTTTTCGGAAATCACAGATAACATCTGAACTCTGATCACGCCAAATTTTCCGATCTGACCGGTCTCATCAATCATCGCGAGTCTGATTTGGATTTACGCTTCACTGTTAACCCCGATGGTGGATACCGACTGGTAGGGGTAGGTTGTGTCACGACCTCATCGACTCTGATCATCAGAAAACATAGCCTCAACGATCCCCATGTGCAGTTGATCTCATCAACTGTGCACACAGTCGATCTCATAAACAACAACAGATCTCATCTACCGCCTCCACATATCTAATATGCATACGATCTGTATCCAAATCCCATAGCAGAGGCTCTGATACCATTGTTAGGTTCTACGGTAGGGTGCGTCGACTGCAAATTAAAATTTCCTACGCGCAGAACAACCAAGAACACGCTACGGGAGATGGATCACAGTACGTTACCACTAGATGCGCAGTGCCGTGCAGTGGAAGAAGAGTTGGGGCAGCGCGTCCGTGTGGATCGTCTCCTCCTCGTCTGATCTCCCTCGAACAGTCGGTCGTCGGTTCCCACGTACAAGTTCGCCGGAGTGACGCAAGTGCACCGCCTCTGACGGTATCCACGCGTGCAGGAGGAACATCGTGCAGCGGACTGCTAGGTCCGATCACACAACCGGCGGCGAGTGGAGGTGTCTATTCGCAACACATGCAAACCCTAGTGACAGCGCCGAAGCGATCAATCGCATGAGTGTGCCGCACCTCCACTTTATATAGGCGTCTGTCGCGGGCTCAACACTTGGGCCTCGCACGGACACGAAAGCCCATAAGTCTACTCAGCCACAATCCGAATACAGCTCGGGTCACATCCGACCAGTGTCCTCGGATCCGACCTCGTAGGTTCCTTCCCTTAAGCGCGCGACCCCTTAGGTTCAAGCCGGCTTGATCGCAGTTCGGATCACCTCTGAACTGCACGGTTGGTAGCGGCCTCAAGGCATGTCGAACACCAAGCAGACTATGAAGCTGGTTAGGCAAACCTGTACATCACACTCCCGTTTCTTTTGCCACACGATATATGTTGTCGAGCTCAAGGCGAGTCTGTCATCCTTGTGCTAGCCTGACCTCTTTCTCGTACCAGTGATGCTGACCACAAACCGGATTATCTCATAATCCTTGTCGCATGGCCATGCTTATCCTGGTCAGATCACACGAGGGGCCCAGAGTATATCTCTCCTCATCGGAGGGGCAAATCCCATCTTGCTCGACCATGTCTCGCGACATGGGTCTGGACAAGGCTGAAACCTACCTTTGTAACTACCCAGTCACGGAGTAGCATTTGGTCGGCCCAAAGCAGGTCTGTCACCATCCCGAGTACATGTGCCCGCTCAGGTCTTAGGACATAGAACGTATGTTTTACTAGAGACTCACAGATGACATATCTTTGCGTCTCATAGTTGGGTCTGTCCGACTTGGACCTTATCTCGACTCGGATCCGACTACGTCGAATCTGACCAGATCCTTCCAAGTCCATATTATCCGGTTAGCATCCAATGCTCCATGGCTAGTGAGACCAAGCCAACGACCGTGTCATATGCTATCTAGTCGGCTGCGTGTCCACACAGCCCTTTCGACTAGGGACCTTTTAGGACAGTCATCATACAATGCATAGTCCCACAAACAAGTCACATACTTGCTGATACACATCATTGATAATGTCCAAGGACTATCTTTATTCATAAACACATAGGAAATATCATCATACATGATTGCCTCTAGGGCATATCTCCAACAACAGGGGGTCACTCCCTGGCCGTGCTCCCAACCTGAACCGCAATAGGGAGAGAGGCCATGCCCTGCTCTATGTCGATTACTTTGCGAACACCCCGCTCTTCAAGCCGGATAAATTCCGTTGTCGTTTTCATATGGCAAGGCATCTGTTCAATCATATCCGAGAGGGAGTGGTTGCTCATGACAAATACCTCGAGTGCAAGACAGATGCCCATGGCAAGCTTGGATTCTCCTCTTACCAGAAATGTACCGCGGCCATCCGCATGCTTGCATATGGAATTCCAGGCGCTCTGGTGGATGAGTATGTGCGTATGAGTGAGACCACTTTTCTGATGTCAATGTACAAGTTCTGCCAGGCCATGGTGGCAGTGTTTGGCCCTGAGTACTTGAGGCAGCCAACTGCCGTAGCTACAGAGAGATTGTTGGCGACCAACGCAGCTAGAGGCTTTCCAGGCATGCTTGGCAGCATAGATTGTATGCACTGGGAGTGGAAGAACTGTCCATTTGCTTGGCACGGCCAGTACAAGGGGCATGTCAAAGCATGCACTGTCATATTAGAAGAGGTGGCTTCGTAGGATCTTTGGATATGGCATTCTTTCTTCGGAATGGCAGGTTCTCACAATGATATCAACGTGCTGCAGCATTCTCCAGTCTTCGCAAGGCTTGCAAAAGGCCACTCCCCACCTGTCAACTTTCAGATCAACGGCCACCAGTACAACAAGGGATACTATCTAGCTGATGGTATATATCCTCAGTGGTCAACTTTTGTGAAGACAATCTCGAACCCCCAAGGTGAGAAGAGAAAGAGATTTGCCCAAATACAAGAGAGTGCTAGAAAGTATGTGGAACGTGCTTTTGGTGTGCTTCAATTCCGATGGGGTATCGTTCGAAACCCTGCACTGTCATGGGATGAAGGGAAGCTTTGGGAGGTGATGACTGCTTGTGTGATCATGCACAACATGATTGTCGAGGACGAGCGTGATGACAATATCTTCGACCAAGGATTTGATTATCAAGGTGAAAATGTTGAGCCCCTGCACCAAGAACCGGCCACGTTTGAACAGTTTGTCCAATTCCATCGTGAGCTGCGTGATTGGCACACTCATTTGGATCTTCAAAATGACTTGGTTGAGCACGTGTGGAGTCACAATGGCAACCAGTAGATGTATTGGTTCATTATGTTCATTCAAGACAATTTCAATTTGGTTGTAAAACTATTTTATTAGAGACAATTTCGATTGGGTTGTAAAACTATTTTTATTTCCAGACAATTAATATTTGGACGTGCAAACTAGTTTTGATATGAATATATGGGCATTTTTGGCCGTGGCAGACAGGATGGGGCCAGAGGATGCGGTCGCCGCTGGGCGCACAGCCACCGCATCCTGGGACAGGCCCGGACACGACCCCATTGCCCTACCCAAACGGACCAAATCCAGGCAAAGCGGACGTCCTTTTGGGGTCGCGCAGTGGAGTTGGCCTAACCAACCTCATGCCGCCATCACTATGTCCGGTCAAAGACGATCTGGACAAGAATTTTCATTCTATTTGCTGAGACCAATCAATGAAGGCCCGCACAACAGCAAGGTGAGAACACCTTCAACAAGGTAACCACCCAAGTCGTCGCTGATGACGGTACTGAAAACCATCAGTAGCCCGATAGGGTAGTGCGCATGACCGAAATATGATTTATGAGGGAAGACGCCTTATATGAGGGGGTTACAATGTGTATGGAGAGATAGCAATCGAGACTAACATAATGAATACTAGATGCCTTCAACTACCACTCGCCTCACCTTATAAAGGGGGCGAGACATAGGGTTACAAGACTATCAACCGACCTAGGGTGCACATCATATGGGGAGTCCCTTACTTGCACTCCAAGATGATGTGCTTATGGAAGGAGGGCCTCCTAGGAGATGAGGGGCCCAGGCCACCCCTTGGCCTGATGGGCCTGAAGCCGGCCCAACTTCCGGCTTCCTAGTCGAAAGGCCACCCCCGGTTTCATACACCGTTAGTAGCCCTCCAGCTTGAGTTTTGGTCGTACTTCTTCTGGAATCAGCTAGGAAGAAATCCTAACAGGCTCCTCTCGTGTTTAAATGAGCCAATTAATCCAGCCTCAGCATTCTCGACTTCCCGTTTCACTTCAAAATTCGGCTTCCCGATTTTTGGTCACGAAGGCCTGCAGGGGCCTGACACTAAGCATCACAGGCATGGTGATGTCACGCTCGATGACCATGCCATGCGAGATACTACGCATTCACTCAAATTGACTCATAAATGTCCTTGTGCAAGGATCGAGGCATCATGGTGTTGGGGAACGTTGCAGAAAACAAAAATTTTCCTACAGTTTCACCAAGATCCATCTAGGAGTTCATCTAGCAACGAGTGATCGGATTCACCAAGATCGCAAGCGGAAGCGTTCAAAGAATGGGGATGAGGGAGTCGTACTCGACGTGATCCAAATCACCGGAGATCCTAGCGCCGAACGGATGGCACCTCCACGTTCAACAAGCGTACGGTTAGCGTGACGTCTCCTCCTTCTTGATACAGCAAGGGGGAAGGAGAGGTTGAGGAAGATGGCTCCAGCAGCAGCACGACGGCATGGTGGTGGTGGAGCTGCAGTACTCCGGCAGGGCTTCGCCAAGCTCTATGGAGGAGGAGGATGTGTTGGAGAGGGAGAGGGAGGCACCAAAGGCAAAAGTAAGAGGTCCTCCATCCCCTCCACTATATATAGGGGGGCCTAAGGGGGGGCGCCGGCCCTAGGAGATGCAATCTCCTAGGGGGCGGCGGCCAAGGGGTGGGGGGCTTGCCCCCAAGCAAGGGGGCGCCCCCCCTTTAGGGTTTCCCCCACCCTAGGCGCATGGGCCCTAGGGGAAGTGGCGCCCCAGCCCACTTTGGGCTGGATCCCTTCCCACTTCAGCCCATGGGGACCTCCGGGATAGGTGGCCCCACCCGGTGGACCCCCGGGACCCTTCCTGTGGTCCCGGTACAATACCGGTGACCCCGAAACTTGTCCCGACGGCCGAAATAGCACTTCCTATATATAATTCTTTACCTCCGGACCATTCCGGAACTCCTCGTGACGTCCGGGATCTCATCCGGGACTCCAAACAACATTCGGGTTACTGCATATACATATCCCTAAAACCCTAGCGTCACCGAACCTTAAGTGTGTAGACCCTACGGGTTCGGGACACATGTAGACATGACCGAGATCGCTCTCCGGTCAATAACCAACAGCGGGATCTGGATACCCATGTTGGCTCCCACATGCTCCTCGATGATCTCATCGGATGAACCACGATGTCGAGGATACAAGCAACCCTGTATACAATTCCCTTTGTCAATCGGTATGTTACTTGCCCGAGATTCGATCGTCGGTATCCCAATACCTCGTTCAATCTCGTTACCGGCAAGTCACTTTACTCGTACCGTAATGCATGATCCCGTGACCAGACACTTGGTCACTCTGAGCTCATTATGATGATGCATTACCGAGTGGGCCCAGTGATACCTCTCCGTCATACGGAGTGACAAATCCCAGTCTTGATCCGTGTCAACCCAACAGACACTTTCGGAGATACCTGCAGTATACCTTTATAGTCACCCAGTTACGTTGTGACATTTGGTACACCCAAAGCACTCCTACGGTATCCGGGAGTTACACGATCTCATGGTCTAAGAAAAAGATACTTGACATTGGAAAACTATAGCAATTGAACTATACGATCTTGTGCTATGTTTAGGATTGGGTCTTGTCCATCACATCATTCTTCTAATGATGTCATCTCGTTATCAATGACATCCAATGTCCATAGTCAGGAAACCATGACTATCTGTTGATCAACGAGCTAGTCAACTAGAGGCTTACTAGGGACATGTTGGTGTCTATTATTCACACATGTATTACGATTTCCGAATAACACAATTATAGCATGAAGAAAGACAATTATCATGAACAAGGAAATATAATAATAATGCTTTTATTATTGCCTCTAGGGCATATTTCCAATAGTCTCCCACTTGCACTAGAGTCAATAATCTAGTTACATTGTGATGAATCGAACACCCATGGAATTCTGGTGTTGATCATGTTTTGCTCTAGGGAGAGGTTTAGTCAACGGATCTGCTACATTCAGGTCCGTATGTACTTTACAAATATCTATGTCTCCATCTTGAACATTTTCACGAATGGAGTTGAAGCGACGCTTGATGTGCCTGGTCTTCTTGTGAAACCTGGGCTCCTTGGCAAGTGCAATAGCTCCAGTGTTGTCACAGAAGAGTTTGATTGGCCCCAACGCATTGGGTATGACTCCTAGGTCGGTGATGAACTCCTTCACCAAAATTGGTTCATGCGCTGCCTCCGAGGCTGCCATGTACTCCGCTTCACATGTAGATCCCGCCACGACGCTCTGCTTGCAACTGCAGCAGCTTATTGCCCCACCATTCAAAATATACACGTATCCGGTTTGTGACTTAGAGTCATCCAGATCTGTGTCGAAACTAGCGTCGACATAACCTTTTACGACGAGCTCTTCGTCACCTCCATAAACGAGAAACATTTCCTTAGTCCTTTTCAAGTACTTTAGGATATTCTTGACCACTGTCCAGTGTTCCTTGCCGGGATTACTTTGGTACCTTCCTACCAAACTTACGGCAAGGTTTACATCAGGTCTGGTACACAGCATGGCATACATAATAGAACCTATGGCTGAGGCATAGGGGATGACACTCATCTCTTCTATATCTTCTGCCGTGGTCGGACATTGAGCTGAGCTCAATTTCACACCTTGTAACACAGGCAAGAACCCCTTCTTAGACTGATCCATATTGAATTTCTTCAATATCTTATCAAGGTATGTGCTTTGTGAAAGACCTATGAGGCATCTTGATCTATCTCTATAGATCTTGATGCCTAATATATATGTAGCTTCTCCAAGGTCCTTCATTGAAAAACTCTTATTCAAGTAGGCCTTAATGCTGTCCAAAAGCTCTATATCATTTCCCATCAAAAGTATGTCATCTACATATAATATGAGAAATGCTACAGAGCTCCCACTCACTTTCTTGTAAACGCAGGCTTCTCCATAAGTCTGCATAAATCCAAATGCTTTGATCATCTCATCAAAGCGAATGTTCCAACTCCGAGATGCTTGCACCAGCCCATAAATCGAGCGTTGGAGCTTGCACACCTTGTCAGCATACTTAGGATCGACAAAACCTTCCGGCTGCATCATATACAATTCTTCCTTAAGGAAACCATTAAGGAATGCCGTTTTGACATCCATTTGCCATATTTCAAATCATGGAATGCGGCAATTGCTAACATGATTCGGACGGACTTTAGCTTCGCTACCGGTGAGAAAGTCTCATCGTAGTCAACCCCTTGAACTTGTCGATAACCCTTAGCGACAAGCCGAGCTTTATAGATGGTCACATTACCATCCGCGTCTGTCTTCTTCTTAAAGATCCATTTATTTTCTATGGCTCGTTGCTCAACAGGCAAGTCAGTCAAAGTCCATACTTCGTTTTCATACATGGATCCTATCTCGGATTTCATGGCTTCTAGCCATTTGTCGGAATCCGGGCCCGCCATCGCTTCTTCATAGTTCGAAGGTTCACCGTTGTCTAACAACATGATTTCCAAGACAGGGTTGTCGTACCACTCTGGTGCGGAACGTATCCTTGTGGACCTACGAAGTTTGGTAGCAACTTGATCTGAAGTTTCATGATCATCATCATTAACTTCCTCTCTAGTCGGTGCAGGCACCTCAGGAACATTTTCTTGAGTTGCGCCATTTTTCGGTTCAAAAGGTAATACTTCATCAAGTTCTACTTTCCTCCCACTTACTTCTTTTGAGAGAAACTCCTTCTCTAGAAAGGATCCATTCTTGGCAACAAAGATCTTGCCTTCGGATCTGAGGTAGAAGGTATACCCAATAGTTTCTTTAGGGTATCCTGACGCATTTTTCCGACTTGGGTTCGAGCTTTTCAGGTTGAAGTTTCTTGACATAAGCATCGCATCCCCAAACTTTTAGAAATGACAGCTTAGGTTTCTTCCCAAACCATAATTCATACGGTGTCGTCTCAACGGATTTCGACGGAGCCCTATTTAAAGTGAATGCGGCAGTCTCTAAAGCATAGCCCCAAAAAGATAGCGGTAAATCGGTAAGAGACATCATAGATCGCACCATATCTAATAGAGTGCGATTACGACGTTCGGACACACCATTACGCCGAGGTGTTCCAGGCGGCGTGAGTTGTGAAACTATTCCACATTTTCTTAAGTGTGTGCCAAACTCGTGACTCAAGTATTCTCCTCCACGATCTGATCGCAGGAATTTGATTTTCCTGTCACGTTGATTCTCAACCTCACTCTGAAATTCCTTGAACTTTTCAAAGGTCTCAGACTTGTGTTTCATTAAGTAGACATACCCATATCTACTTAAGTCATCAGTGAGGGTGAGAACATAATGATAGCCACCGCGAGCCTCAACACTCATTGGACCGCACACATCAGTATGTATGATTTCCAATAAGTTGGTTGGTCGCTCCATTGTTCCTGAGAACGGAGTCTTGGTCATTTTACCCATGAGGCATGGTTCGCACGTGTCAAATGATTCGTAATCAAGAGACTCTAAAAGTCCATCAGCATGGAGCTTCTTCATGCGTTTGACACCTATGTGACCAAGGCGGCAGTGCCACAAGTATGTGGGACTATCATTATCAATCTTACATATTTTGGTACTCACACTATGAACATGTGTAGCATTACGTTCGAGATTCATTAAGAATAAACCATTCACCATCGGAGCATGACCATAAAACATATCTCTCATATAAATAGAACAACCATTATTCTCGGATTTAAATGAGTAGCCATCTCGAATTAAACGAGATCCTGATACAATGTTCATGCTCAAAGCTGGCACTAAATAACAATTATTAAGGTTTAAAACTAATCCCGAAGGTAAATGTAGAGGTAGCGTGCCGACGGCGATCACATTGACCTTGGAACCATTCCCGACGCGCATCGTCACCTCGTCCTTCGCCAGTCTCCGCTTATTCCGCAGCTCCTGTTTTGAGTTACAAATGTGAGCAACCGCACCGGTATCAAATGAAGGAAATATGCCCTAGAGGCAATAATAAAGTTATTATTTATTTCCTTATTTCATGATAAATGTTTCTTATTCATGCTAGAATTGTATTAACCGGAAACATAATACATGTGTGAATACATAGACAAACAGAGTGTCACTAGTATGCCTCTACTTGACTAGCTCGTTAATCAAAGATGGTTATGTTTCCTAACCATGACAAAGAGTTGTTATTTGATTAACGGGATCACATCATTAGGAGAATGATGTGATTGACATGACCCATTCAATTAGCTTAGCACCCGATCGTTTAGTATGTTGCTATTGCTTTCTTCATGACTTATACATGTTCCTATGACTATGAGATTATGCAACTCCCGTTTGCCGGAGGAACACTTTGTGTGCTACCAAACGTCACAACGTAACTGGGTGATTATAAAGGAGCTCTACAGGTGTCTCCAAAGGTACATGTTGGGTTGGCGTATTTCGAGATTAGGATTTGTCACTCCGATTGTCGGAGAGGTATCTCTGGGCCCTCTCGGTAATGCACATCACTTAAGCCTTGCAAGCATTGCAACTAATGAGTTAGTTGCGGGATGATGTATTACGGAACGAGTAAAGAGACTTGCCGGTAACGAGATTGAACTAGGTATTGGATACCGACGATCAAATCTCGGGCAAGTAACATACCGATGACAAAGGGAACAACGTATGTTGTTATGCGGTCTGACCGATAAAGATCTTCGTAGAATATGTAGGAGCCAATATGGGCATCCAGGTCCCACTATTGGTTATTGACCGGAGACGTGTCTCGGTCATGTCTACATTGTTCTCGAACCGTAGGGTCCGCACGCTTAAGGTTTCGATGACAGTTATATGATGAGTTTATGAGTTTTGATGTACCGAAGGAGTTCGGAGTCCCGGATGAGATCGGGGACATGACGAGGAGTCTCGAAATGGTCGAGATGTAAAGATCGATATATTGGACGACTATATTCGGAGATCGGAAAGGTTCCGAGTGATTCGGTTATTTTTCGGAGTACCGGGTAGTTACGGGAGAAGCAATGGGCCTTGATGGGCTTTAGTGGGAAGAGGAGAAAGGGCCAAGGGGCTGCTGCGCCCCCCCTCCCCTCTAGTCCGAATTGGACTAGGGAAAAGGGGGCCGGCCACCTTTCCTTCTCCTCCACTTCCTTCTCCCTTCCTCCCCTCTTGGTGGACTCCTACTAGGACTTGGAGTCCTAGTAGGACTCCACATCCTGGCCGCACCAAGCCTTGGCCGGCCTCCTCCTCCTCCATCCTTTATATACTGAGGCAAGGGGCACCTCATGGACACACAAGTTGATCTTCGTGATCGTTCCTTAGCCGTGTGCGGTGCCCCCCTCCACCATATTCCACCTCGGTCATATTGTAGCGGTGCTTAGGCGAAGCCCTGCGACGATAGAACATCAAGATCGTCACCACGCCGTCGTGCTGAGGAACTCCTCCCCGACGCTTTGCTGGATCGGAGCCCGGGGATCGTCATCGAGCTGAACGTGTGCCAAGAACTCGGAGGTGCCGGAGTAACGGTGCTTGGATCGGTCGGATCGTGAAGACGTATGACTACATCAACCGCGTTGTCACAACGATTCCGCTGTCGGTCTACAAGGGTACGTAGATCACACTCTCCCCTCTTGTTGCTATGCATCACCATGATCTTGCGTGTGCGTAGGAAATTTTTTGAAATTACTACGAAACCCAACAGTGGCATCCAAGCTTAGGTTTTATATGTTGATGTTATATGCACGAGTAGAACACAAGTGAGTTGTGGGCGATATAAGTCATACTGCCTACCAGCATGTCATACTTTGGTTCGGCGGTATTGTTGGATGAAGCGGCCCAAACCGACATTACGCGTACGCTTACGCGAGACCGGTTCTCCCGACGTGCTTTGCACAGAGGTGGCTTGTGGGTGACAGTTTCTCCAACTTTAGTTGAACCGAGTGTGGCTACGCCCGGTCCTTGCGAAGGTTAAAACAGAGTCAAATTGACAAACTATCGTTGTGGTTTTGATGCGTAGGTGAGATTGGTTCTTGCTTAAGCCCGTAGCAGCCACGTAAAACTTGCAACAACAAAGTAGAGGACGTCTAACTTGTTTTTGCAGGGCATGTTGTGATGTGATATGGTCAAGACATGATGCTGAATTTTATTGTATGAGATGATCATGTTTTGTAACCGAGTTATCGGCAACTGGCAGGAGCCATATGGTTGTCGCTTTATTGTATGCAATGCAATCGCGATGTAATGCTTTACTTTATCACTAAGCGGTAGCGATAGTCGTAGAAGCACAAGCTTGGCGAGACGACAACGATGCTACGATGGAGATCAAGGTGTCGCGCCGGTGACGACGGTGATCACGACGGTGCTTCGGAGATGGAGATCACAAGCACAAGATGATGATGGCCATATCATATCACTTATATTGATTGCATGTGATGTTTATCTTTTATGCATCTTATCTTGCTTTGATTGACGGTAGCATTATAAGATGATCTCTCACTAAATTATCAAGAAGTGTTCTCCCTGAGTATGCACCGTTGCGAAAGTTCTTCGTGCTGAGACACCACGTGATGATCGGGTGTGATAGGTTCTACGTTCAAATACAACGGGTGCAAAATAGTTGCACACGCGGAATACTCAGGTTATACTTGACGAGCCAAGCATATACAGATATGGCCTCGGAACACGGAGACCGAAAGGTCGAGCGTGAATCATATAGTAGATATGATCAACATAATGATGTTCACCAATGAAAACTACTCCATCTCACGTGATGTTCGGACATGGTTTAGTTGATTTGGATCACGTGGTCACTTAGAGGATTAGAGGGATGTCTATCTAAGTGGGAGTTCTTAAGTAATATGATTAATTGAACTTAAATTTATCATGGACTTAGTCCTGGTAGTATTTTGCAAATTATGTTGTAGATCAATAGCTCGCGTTATTGCTTTCATATGTTTATTTTGATATGTTCCTAGAGAAAAATTGTGTTGAAAGATGTTAGTAGCAATGATGCGGATTGGATCCGTGATCTGAGGTTTATCCTCATTGCTGCACAGAGGAATTATGTCCTTGATGCACCGCTAAGTGATAGACCTATTGCAGGAGCAGATGCTGACGTTATGAACGTTTGGCTAGCTAAATATGATGACTACTTGATAGTTTAGTGCACCATGCTTAACGGCTTAGAATCGGGACTTCAAAGACGTTTTGAACGTCATGGACCATATGAGATGTTCCAGGAGTTGAAGTTAATATTTGAAGCAAATACCCGAGTTGAGAGATATGAAGTCTCCAACAAGTTCTATAGCTAAAAGATGGAGGAGAATCGCTCAACTAGTGAGCATGTGCTCAGATTGTCTGGGTACTACAATCGCTTGAATCAAGTGGGAGTTAATCTTCTAGATAAGATAGTGATTGACAGAATTCTCTAGTCACCATCACCAAGTTAGTAGAACTTCGTGATGAACTATAGTATGCAAGGGATGACGAAAACGAATCCCGAGCTTTTCATGATGATGAAATCGATGAAGGTAGAAATCAAGAAAGAGCATCAGGTGTTGATGGTTGACAAGATCACTAGTTTCAAGAAAAGGGCAAAGGGAAGAAGGGGAACTTCAAGAAGAATGGCAAGCAAGTTGCTGCTCAAGTGAAGAAGCCCAAGTCTGGTCCTAAGCCTGAGACTAAGTGTTTCTACTGCAAAGGGACTGGTCACTGGAAGCGGAACTACCCTAAGTGATTGGCAGATAAGAAGGATGGCAAAGTGAACATAAGTATATTTGATATACATGTTATTGATGTGTACTTTACTAGTGTTTATAGCAACCCCTCAGTATTTGATACTAGTTCAGTTGCTAAGATTAGTAACTCGAAACGGGAGTTGCAGAATAAACAGAAACTAGTTAAGGGTGAAGTGATGATGTGTGTTGGAAGTGGTTCCAAGATTGATATGATCATCATCGCACACTCCCTATACTTTCAGGATTAGTGTTGAACCTGAATAAGTGTTATTTGGTGTTTGCGTTGAGCATGAATATGATTTGATCATGTTTATTGTAATACGGTTATTCATCTAAGTAAGAGAATAAATTGTTGTTCTGTTTACATGAATAAAACCTTATATGGTTACACACCCAATGAAAATAGTTCGTTGGATCTCGATCGTAGTGATACACATAATCATAGTATTGAAACCAAAAGATGCAAAGTTAATAATGATAGTGCAACTTATTTGTGGCACTTCCGTTTAGGTCATATTGGTGTAAAGCGCATGAAGAAACTCCATGCTGATGGGATTTTGGAATCACTTGATTATGAATCACTTGGTGCTTGCGAACCATGCCTTATGGGCAAGATGACTAAAGACTCCGTTTTCCGGAACAATGGAGCGAGCAACTGACTTATTGGAAATAATACATACTGATGTATGCGATCCGATGAGTGTTGAAGCTCGCGGCGGGTATCGTTATTTTCTGACCTTCACATATGATTTGAGCAGATATGGGTATATCTGCTTGATGAAACATAAGTCTGAAACATTTGAAAAGTTCAAAGAATTTCAGAGTGAAGTAGAAAATCATCGTGACAAGAAAATAAAAGTTTCTACGATATGATCGCAGAGGTAAAATATTTGAGTTACGAGTTTGGTCTTCAGTTAAAACAATGTGAAATAGTTTCACTACTCATGCCACCTGGAACACCATAGTGTAATGGTGTGTCCGAACGTCATAACCGTACTTTATTATATATAGTGCGATCTATGATGTCTCTTTTCGATCTACCACTATCGTTTTGGGGTTATGCATTAGAGACAACTGCATTCACGTTAAATAGGGCACCATCTAAAGCCGTTGAGACGACACAATCTGAACTGTGGTTTGGCAAGAAACCAAAGTTGTCGTTTCTTAAAGTTTGGGGTTGTGATGCTTATATGAAAAGGTTTCATCCTAATAATCTCAAACCCAAATCGGAGAAATATGTCTTCATAGGATACAAAAAGGAGACTGTTGGGTACACCTTCTATCACAAATCCGAAGGCAAGACTTTTGTTGCTAAATTTGGAGTTTTTCTAGAGAAGGAGTTTCTCTCGAAAGAAGTGAGTGGGAGGAAAGTAGAACTTGATGAGGTAACTGTACCTACTCCCTTATTGGAAAGTAGTTCATCACAGAAATCTGTTCCTGTGACTACTACACCAATTAGTGAGGAAGCTAATGATGATGATCATGTAACTTCAGATCAAGTTACTATCAAATCTCGTAGGTAAACCAGAGTGAGATCCACACCAGAGTGGTACGGTAATCCTATTCTGGAAGTCATGTTACTAGACCATGACGAACTTGCGAACTATGAGGAAGCGATGATGAGCCCAGATTCCGCGAAATGGTTTGAGGCCATGAAATCTGAGATATGATCCATGTATGAGAACAAAGTATGGACTTTGGTTGACTTGCCCGATGATCGGCAAGCCATAGAAAATAAATGGATCTTCAAGAGGAAGACGGACGCTGATAGTAGTGTTACTATCTACAAAGCTAGAATTGTCGCAAAAGGTTTTCGACAAGTTCAAGGTGTTGACTATGATGAGATTTTCTCACTCGTATCTATGCTTAAGTCTGTCCGAATCATGTTAGCAATTGCCGCATTTTATGAAATCTGACAAATGGATAAACAAAACTTCATTCCTTAATGGATTTACTAAAGAAGAGTTGTATACGATGCAACTAGAAGGTTTTGTCGATCCTAAAGGTGTTAACTAAATATGCAAGCTCCAGCGATCCATCTATGGACTGGTGCAAGCATCTCGGAGTTGGAATATACGCTTTGATAAGTTGATCAAAGCATATAGTTTTATACAGACTTACGGTGAAGCCTGTATTTACAAGAAAGTGAGTGGGAGCACTACAACATTTCTGATAAGTATATGTGAACAACATATTGTTGATCGGAAATAATGTATAATTTTCTGGAAAGCATAAAGGAATATTTGAAAGGAGTTTTTCAAAGAAAGACCTCGGTAAAGCTGCTTACATATTGAGCATCAAGATCTATAGAGATAGATCAAGACGCTTGATAAGTTTTTCAATGAGTACATACCTTGACAAGATTTTGAAGTAGTTCAAAATGAACAGTCAAAGAAAGAGTTCTTGCCTATGTTGCAAGGTGTGAAATTGAGTAAGACTCAAAGCCCGACCACGGCAGAAGATAGAAATAGAATGAAAGTCATTCCCTATGCCTCAGCCATAGGTTCTATAAAGTATGCCATGCTGTGTACCAGATCTATTGTATACCCTACACTGTGTTAAGCAAGGGAGTACAATAGTGATCTAAGAGTAGATCACTGGACAGCGGTTAAAATTATCCTTAGTGGAATAAGGAAATATTTCTCAATTATGGAGGTGACAAAAAGGTTCATCGTAAAAGGTTATGTCGATGCAAGTTTTGACACAGATCTGTATGACTCTAAGTCTCGATCTAGATACATATTGAAAGTGGGAGTAATAAGCTAGAGTAGCTCCATGCAGAGCATTGTTGACATGGAAATTCGCAAAATACTTACGGATCTAAATGTGACAGACCCGTTGACTAAAATTATCTCACAAGCAAAACATGATCACACCTTAGTACTCTTTGGGTGTTAATCACATAGCAATGTGAACTAGATTACTGACTCTAGTAAACCCTTTGGGTGTTGGTCACATGGCGATGTGAACTATGGGTGTTAATCACATGATGATGTAAACTATCGATGTTAATCACATGGTGGTGTGATCTAGATTATTGACTCTAGTTCAAGTGGGAGACTGAAGGAAATATGACCTAGAGGCAATAATAAAGTTATTATTTATTTCCTTATTTCATGATAAATGTTTATTATTCATGCTAGAATTGTATTAACCGGAAACATAATACATGTGTGAATACATAGACAAACAGAGTGTCACTAGTATGCCTCTACTTGACTAGCTCGTTAATCAAAGATGGTTATGTTTCCTAACCATGGACAAAGAGTTGTTATTTGATTAACGGGATCACATCATTAGGAGAATGATGTGATTGACATGACCCATTCAATTAGCTTAGCACCCGATCGTTTAGTATGTTGCTATTGCTTTCTTCATGACTTATACATGTTCCTATGACTATGAGATTATGCAACTCCCGTTTGCCGGAGGAACACTTTGTGTGCTACCAAACGTCACAACGTAACTGGGTGATTATAAAGGAGCTCTACAGGTGTCTCCAAAGGTACATGTTGGGTTGGCGTATTTTGAGATTAGGATTTGTCACTCCGATTGTCGGAGAGGTATCTCTGGGCCCTCTCGGTAATGCACATCACTTAATCCTTGCAAGCATTGCAACTAATGAGTTAGTTGCGGGATGATGTATTACGGAACGAGTAAAGAGACTTGCCGGTAACGAGATTGAACTAGGTATTGGATACCGATGATCGAATCTCGGGCAAGTAACATACGATGACAAAGGGAACAACGTATGTTGTTATGCAGTCTGACCGATAAAGATCTTCGTAGAATATGTAAAAGCCAATATGGGCATCCAGGTCCCGCTATTGGTTATTGACCGGAGACGTGTCTCGGTCATGTCTACATTGTTCTCGAACCGTAGGTTCCGCACGCTTAAGGTTTCGATGACAGTTATATTATGAGTTTATAAGTTTTGATGTACCGAAGGAGTTCGGAGTCCCGGATGAGATCGGGGACATGACGAGGAGTCTCTAAATGGTCGAGATGTAAAGATCGATATATTGGACGACTATATTCGGACATCGGAAAGGTTCCGAGTGATTCGGGTATTTTTCGGAGTACCGGGTAGTTACGGGAGAAGCAATGGGCCTTGATGGGCTTTAGTGGGAAGAGGAGAAAGGGCCAAGGGGCTGCTGCGCCCCCCTCCCCTCTAGTCCGAATTGGACTAGGGAAAAGGGGGCCGGCCACCTTTCCTTCTCCTCCACTTCCTTCTCCCTTCCTCCCCTCTTGGTGGACTCCTACCAGGACTTGGAGTCCTAGTAGGACTCCACATCCTGGCCGCACCAAGCCTTGGCCGGCCTCCTCCTCCTCCATCCTTTATATACTGAGGCAAGGGGCACCCCATGGACACACAAGTTGATCTTCATGATCGTTCCTTAGCCGTGTGCGGTGCCCCCCTCCACCATATTCCACCTCGGTCATATTGTAGCGGTGCTTAGGCGAAGCCCTGCGATGATAGAACATCAAGATCGTCACCACACCGTCGTGCTGACGGAACTCCTCCCCGACGCTTTGCTGGATCGGAGCCCGGGGATCGTCATCGAGCTGAACGTGTGCCAAGAACTCGGAGGTGCCGGAGTAACGGTGCTTGGATCGGTTGGATCGTGAAGACGTACGACTACATCAACCGCGTTGTCACAACGCTTCCGCTGTCGGTCTACAAGGGTACATAGATCACACTCTCCCCTCTCATTGCTATGCATCACCATGATCTTGCGTGTGCGTAGGAAATTTTTTGAAACTACTACGAAACCCAACATCAAATAACCAGGAGCTACTACGAGTACTGGTAAGGTACACATCAATTACATGTATATCACATATACCTTTCGTGATGCCGGCCTTCTTGTCCGCTAAGTATTTGGGGCAGTTCCGCTTCCAGTGACCACTTCCCTTTCAATAAAAGCACTCAGTCTCGGGCTTGGGTCCATTCTTTGGCTTCTTCCCGGCAGCTTGCTTGCCGGGCGCGGCAACTCCCTTGCCGTCCTTCTTGAAGGCTTTCTTACCCTTGCCCTTCTTGAACTTAGTGGTTTTATTCACCATCAACACTTGATGTTCCTTTTTGACTTCTACCACTGCTGATTTCAGCATTGCAAATACTTCAGGAATGGTCTTTTCCATCCCCTGCATATTGAAGTTCATCACAAAGCTCTTGTAGCTCGGTGGAAGCGACTGAAGGATTATGTCAATGACCGTGTCATCCGGGAGATTAACTCCCAGCTGAGTCAAGCGGTTATGCAACCCAGACATAGTGAGTATGTGCTCACTGACAGAACTGTTTTCCTCCATCTTACAGCTGAAGAACTTGTCGGAGACTTGATATCTCTCGACCCGGGCATGAGCTTGGAAAACCATTTTTCAGCTCTTCGAACATCTCATATGCTCCGTGTCTCTCAAAACGCTTTTGGAGCCCCGGCTCTAAGTTGTAAAGCATGCCGCACTGAACGAGGGAGTAGTCATCGGTACGTGCCTGCCAAGCGTTCATAACGTCTTGTTCTGCAGGGAGAACAGGTGCGTCACCTAGCGGTGCTTGTAGGACATAATCTTTCTTGGCAGCTATGAGGATGATCCTCAGGTTCCGGACCCAGTTCGTGTAGTTGCTGCCATCGTCTTTCAGCTTGGTTTTCTCTAGGAACGCATTGAAGTTGAGGACTACGTTGGCCATTTGATCTACAAGACATATTGTAAAAAATTTAGACTAAGTTCATGATAATTAAGTTCATCTAATCAAATTATTCAATAAACTCCCACTTAGATAGACATCCCTCCAGTAATCTAAGTATAACATGATCCGAGTTAACTAGGCCGTGTCCGATCATCACGTGAGACGGACTAGTCAACATCGGTGAACATCTTCATGTTGATCGTATCTGTTGGAAATATGCCCTAGAGGCAATAATAAAAGCATTCTTATTATATTTCCTTGTTCATGATAATTGTCTTTATTCATGCTATAATTGTGTTATCCGGAAATCGTAATACATGTGTGAATAACAGACACCAACATGTCCCTAGTAAGCCTCTAGTTGACTAGCTCGTTGATCAACAGATAGTCATGGTTTCCTGACTATGGACATTGGATGTCATTGATAACGAGATCACATCATTAGGAGAATGATGTGATGGACAAAGCCCAATCCTAAACATAGCTTAAAGATCGTATAGTTCGTTTGCTAGAGTTTTTCCAATGTCAAGTATCTTTTCCTTAGACCATGAGATCGTGTAACTCCCGGATACCGTAGGAGTGCTTTGGGTGTACCAAACGTCACAACGTAACTGGGTGACTATAAAGGTATACTACGGGTATCTCCGAAAGTGTCTGTTGGGTTGACACGGATCAAGACTGGGATTTGTCACTCCGTATGACGGAGAGGTATCACTGGGCCCACTCGGTAATGCATCATCATAATGAGCTCAAAGTGACCAAGTGTCTGGTCACGGGATCATGCATTACGGTACGAGTAAAGTGACTTGCCGGTAACGAGATTGAACGAGGTATTGGGATACCGACGATCGAATCTCGGGCAAGTAACATACCGATTGACAAAGGGAATTGTATACGGGGTTGCTTGAATCCTCGACATCGTGGTTCATCCGATGAGATCATCGTGGAGTATGTGGGATCCAACATGGGTATCCAGATCCCGCTGTTGGTTATTGACCGGAGAGTCGTCTCGGTCATGTCTACATGTCTCCCGAACCCGTAGGGTCAACACACTTAAGGTTCGGTGACGCTAGGGTTGTAGGGATATGTATATGCAGTAACCCGAATGTTGTTCGGAGTCCCGGATGAGATCCCGGACGTCACGAGGAGTTCCGGAATGGTCCGGAGGTAAAGAATTATATATAGGAAGTGCTGTTTCGGCCATCGGGACAAGTTTCGGGGTCACCGGTATTGTACCGGGACCACCGGAAGGGTCCCGGGGGTCCACCGGGTGGGTCCACCTGCCCCGGGGGCCACATGGGCTGTAAGGGGGTGCGCCTTGGCCTACATGGGCCAAGGGCACCAGCCCCAAGGGGCCCATGCGCCTAGGGTTTCCAAAGGGGAAGAGTCCCACAAGTGGAAGGCACCCCTAGGTGCCTTGGGGGGGGAGGGAAACCTCCCTTGGCCGCCGCCCCCCTAGGAGATTGGATCTCCTAGGGCCGCCCCCCCCCCCTAGGCCTTCCTATATATAGTGGGGGAAGGATGGATTTTTCATCCATGCCTTTGGTTGCCTCCTTCTCCCTCTCCAACACCTCCTCCTCCTCCATAGCGCTTGGCGAAGCCCTGACGGAGTACTGCAGCTCCATCACCACCACGCCGTCGTGCTGCTGCTGGAGCCATCTCCCTCAACCTCTCCTTCCCTCTTGCTGGATCAAGAAGAAGGAGACGTTACGCTGACCGTACGTGTGTTGAACGCGGAGGTGCCGTCCGTTCGGTGCTAGGATCTCCGGTGATTTGGATCACGTCGTGTTCGACTACCTCATCCCCGTTCTTTGAACGCTTCCGCTCGCGATCTACAAAGGTATGTAGATGCATCCGATCACTCGTTGCTAGATGAACTCATAGATGGATCTTGGTGAAACCGTAGGAAAATTTTTGTTTTCTGCAACGTTCCCCAACAGTGGCATCATGAGCTAGGTCTATGCGTAGTTCTTCTTGCGCGAGTAGAACACAATTTGTTGTGGGCGTAGATGTTGTCAACTTTCTTGCCGTTACTAGTCTTATCTTGCTTCAACGGTATTGTGGGATGAAGCGGCCCGGACCAACCTTACACGTACGCTTACGTGAGACCGGTTCCACCGACTAACATGCACTAGTTGCATAAGGTGGCTGGCGGGTGTCTGTCTCTCCTACTTTAGTTGGAGCGGATTCGATGAAAAGGGTCCTTATGAAGGGTAAATAGAAGTTGACAAATCACGTTGTGGCTTTCACGTAGGTAAGAAAACGTTCTTGCTAGAACCCTACTTCAGCCACGTAAAACTTGCAACAACAATTAGAGGACGTCTAACTTGTTTTTGCAGCAAGTGCTTTGTGATATGATATGGCCAAAGTTGTGATGAATGATGAATGATATATGTGATGTATGAGATGTTCATGCTATTGTAATAGGAATCACGACTTGCATGTCGATGAGTATGACAACCGGCAGGAGCCATAGGAGTTGTCTTTATTTTTGTATGACCTGCGTGTCATTGAGAAACGCCATGTAAATTACTTTACTTTATTGCTAAACGCGTTAGCCATAGTAGTAGAAGTAATAGTTGGCGAGCAACTTCATGGAGACACAATGATGGAGATCATGATGATGGAGATCATGGTGTCATGCCGGTGACAAGATGATCATGGAGCCCCAAGATGGAGATCAAAGGAGCTATGTGATATTGGCCATATCATGTCACTATTATTATTTGATTGCATGTGATGTTTATCATGTTTTGCATCTTGTTTACTTAGAACGACGGTAGTAAATAAGATGATCCCTCATAATAATTTCAAGAAAGTGTTCCCCCTAACTGTGCACCGTTGCGACAGTTCGTTGTTTCGAAGCACCACGTGATGATCGGGTGTGATAGATTCTAACGTTCACATACAACGGGTGTAAGACAGATTTACACATGCAAACACTTAGGTTGACTTGACGAGCCTAGCATGTGTATAGACATGGCCTCGGAACACAGAAGACCGAAAGGTCGAGCATGAGTCGTATAGAAGATACGATCAACATGAAGATGTTCACCGACGTTGACTAGTCCGTCTCACGTGATGATCGGACACGGCCTAGTTAACTCGGATCATGTTATACTTAGATGACTAGAGAGGGATGTCTATCTAAGTGGGAGTTCATTGAATAATTTGATTAGATGAACTTAATTATCATGAACTTAGTCTAAAATCTTTACAATATGTCTTGTAGATCAAATGGCCAACGTAGTCCTCAACTTCAACGCGTTCCTAGAGAAAACCAAGCTGAAAGACGATGGCAGCAACTATACGGACTGGGTCCGGAACCTGAGGATCATCCTCATAGCTGCCAAGAAAGATTATGTCCTACAAGCACCGCTAGGTGATCCACCCGTCCCACAGAACCAAGACGTTATGAACGCTTGGCAGACACGTGCTGATGACTACTCCCTCGTTCAGTGCGGCATGCTTTACAGCTTAGAGCCGGGGCTCCAAAAGCGTTTTGAGAGACATGGAGCATATGAGATGTTCGAAGAGCTGAAAATGGTTTTTCAAGCTCATGCCCGAATCGAGAGATATGAGGTCTCCGACAAGTTCTTCAGCTGTAAGATGGAGGAAAATAGTTCTGTCAGTGAGCACATACTCACTATGTCTGGGTTACATAACCGCTTGACTCAGCTGGGAGTTAATCTCCCGGATGACGCGGTCATTGACAGAATCCTCCAGTCGCTTCCACCAAGCTACAAGAGCTTTGTGATGAACTTCAATATGCAGGGAATGCAAAAGACCATTCCTGAAGTATTTGCAATGCTGAAATCATCAGAGGTAGAAGTCAAGAAGGAACATCAAGTGTTGATGGTAAATAAAACCACTAAGTTCAAGAAGGGCAAGGGTAAAAAGAACTCCAAGAAGGACGGCAAGGAAGTTGCCGCGCCTGGCAAGAAAGCTGCCGGGAAGAAGCCAAAGAATGGACCCAAGCCCGAGACTGAGTGCTTTTATTGCAAGGGAAGTGGTCACTGGAAGCGGAACTTCCCTAAATACTTAGCGGACAAGAAGGCCGGCAAAACAAAAGGTATATGTGATATACATGTAATTGATGTGTACCTTACCAGTACTCGTAGTAGCTCTTGGGTATTTGATACCGGTGCAGTTGCTCACATTTGTAACTCAAAGCAGGAGCTGCGGAATAAGCGGAGACTGGCGAAGGACGAGGTGACGATGCGCGTCGGGAATGGTTCCAAGGTCGATGTGATCGCCGTCGGCACGCTGCCTCTACATTTACCTACGGGATTAGTTTTAAACCTCAATAATTGTTATTTAGTGCCAGCTTTGAGCATGAACATTGTATCGGGATCTCGTTTAATTCGAGATGGCTACTCATTTAAATCCGAGAATAATGGTTGTTCCATTTATATGAGAGATATGTTTTATGGTCATGCTCCTATGGTGAATGGTTTATTCTTAATGAATCTCGAGCGTAATGCTACACATATTCATAGTGTGAGTACCAAAAGATGTAAGGTTGATAATGATAGTCCCACATACTTGTGGCACTGCCGCCTTGGTCACATAGGTGTCAAACGCATGAAGAAGCTCCATGCAGATGGACTTTTAGAGTCTCTTGATTATGAATCATTTGACACGTGCGAACCATGCCTCATGGGTAAAATGACCAAGACTCCGTTCTCAGGAACAATGGAGCGAGCAACCAACTTATTGGAAATCATACATACTGATGTGTGCGGTCCAATGAGTGTTGAGGCTCGCGGTGGCTATCGTTATGTTCTCACCCTCACTGATGACTTGAGTAGATATGGGTATGTCTACTTAATGAAACACAAGTCTGAAACCTTTGAAAAGTTCAAGGAATTTCAGAGTGAAGTTGAGAATCAACGTGACAGGAAAATCAAGTTTCTACGATCAGATCGTGGAGGAGAATACTTGAGTCACGAATTTGGCACACACTTAAGAAAATGTGGAATAGTTTCACAACTCACGCCGCCTGGAACACCTCAGCGTAATGGTGTGTCCGAACGTCGTAATCGCACTCTATTAGATATGGTGCGATCTATGATGTCTCTTACCGATTTACCGCTATCTTTTTGGGGCTATGCTTTAGAGACTGCCGCATTCACTTTAAATAGGGCTCCATCGAAATCCGTTGAGACGACACCGTTTGAATTATGGTTTGGTAAGAAACCTAAGTTGTCGTTTTTAAAAGTTTGGGGATGCGATGCTTATGTCAAGAAACTTCAACCTGAAAAGCTCGAACCCAAGTCGGAAAAATGCGTCTTCATAGGATACCCTAAAGAAACTGTTGGGTATACCTTCTACCTCAGATCCGAAGGCAAGATCTTTGTTGCCAAGAATGGATCCTTTCTAGAGAAGGAGTTTCTCTCGAAAGAAGTAAGTGGGAGGAAAGTAGAACTTGATGAAGTATTACCTCTTGAACCGGAAAATGGCGCAACTCAAGAAAATGTTCCTGAGGTGCCTGCACCGACTAGAGAGGAAGTTAATGATAATGATCAAGATACTTCTGATCAAGCTCCTACTGAAATTCGAAGGTCCACAAGGACACGTTCCGCACCAGAGTGGTACGGCAACCCTGTCTTGGAAATCATGTTGTTAGACAACGGTGAACCTTCGAACTATGAAGAAGCGATGGCGGGCCCGGATTCCGACAAATGGCTAGAAGCCATGAAATCCGAGATAGGATCCATGTATGAAAACGAAGTATGGACTTTGACTGACTTGCCCGTTGAACGGCGAGCCATAGAAAATAAATGGATCTTTAAGAAGAAGACAGACGCGGATGGTAATGTGACCATCTATAAAGCTCGGCTTGTCGCTAAGGGTTATCGACAAGTTCAAGGGGTTGACTACGATGAGACTTTCTCACCGGTAGCGAAGCTAAAGTCCGTCCGAATCATGTTAGCAATTGCCGCATTCTACGATTATGAGATATGGCAAATGGACGTCAAAACGGCATTCCTTAATGGTTTCCTTAAGGAAGAATTGTATATGATGCAGCCGGAAGGTTTTGTCGATCCTAAGAATGCTGACAAGGTGTGCAAGCTCCAACGCTCGATTTATGGGCTGGTGCAAGCATCTCGGAGTTGGAACATTCGCTTTGATGAGATGATCAAAGCGTTTGGGTTTACGCAGACTTATGGAGAAGCCTGCGTTTACAAGAAAGTGAGTGGGAGCTCTGTAGCATTTCTCATATTATATGTAGATGACATACTTTTGATGGGAAATGATATAGAACTCTTGGACAGCATCAAGGCCTACTTGAATAAGAGTTTTTCAATGAAGGACCTTGGTGAAGCTGCTTATATATTAGGCATCAAGATCTATAGAGATAGATCAAGACGCCTCATAGGTCTTTCACAAAGCACATACCTTGATAAGATATTGAAGAAGTTCAATATGGATCAATCTAAGAAGGGGTTCTTGCCTGTGTTACAAGGTATGAAATTGAGCTCAGCTCAATGTCCGACCACGGCAGAAGATATAGAAGAGATGAGTGTCATCCCCTATGCCTCAGCCATAGGTTCTATTATGTATGCCATGCTGTGTACCAGACCTGATGTAAACCTTGCCGTAAGTTTGGTAGGAAGGTACCAAAGTAATCCCGGCAAGGAACACTGGACAGCGGTCAAGAATATCCTGAAGTACCTGAAAAGGACTAAGGAAATGTTTCTCGTTTATGGAGGTGACGAAGAGCTCGTCGTAAAGGGTTACGTCGACGCTAGCTTCGACACAGATCTGGATGACTCTAAGTCACAGACCGGATACGTGTATATTTTGAATGGTGGGGCAGTAAGCTGGTGCAGTTGCAAGCAGAGCGTCGTGGCGGGATCTACATGTGAAGCGGAGTACATGGCAGCCTCGGAGGCAGCACATGAAGCAATATGGGTGAAGGAGTTCATCACCGACCTAGGAGTCATACCCAATGCGTCGGGGCCAATCAAACTCTTCTGTGACAACACTGGAGCTATTGCACTTGCCAAGGAGCCCAGGTTTCACAAGAAGACAAGGCACATCAAGCGTCGCTTCAACTCCATTCGTGAAAATGTTCAAGATGGAGACATAGATATTTGTAAAGTGCATACGGACCTGAATGTAGCAGATCCGTTGACTAAACCTCTCCCTAGGGCAAAACATGATCAACACCAGAATTCCATGGGTGTTCGATTCATCACAATGTAACTAGATTATTGACTCTAGTGCAAGTGGGAGACTGTTGGAAATATGCCCTAGAGGCAATAATAAAAGCATTATTATTATATTTCCTTGTTCATGATAATTGTCTTTATTCATGCTATAATATTGTTATCCGGAAATCGTAATACATGTGTGAATAACAGACACCAACATGTCCCTAGTAAGCCTCTAGTTGACTAGCTCGTTGATCAACAGATAGTCATGGTTTCCTGACTATGGACATTGGATGTCATTGATAACGAGATCACATCATTAGGAGAATGATGTGATGGACAAGACCCAATCCTAAACATAGCTTAAAGATCGTATAGTTCGTTTGCTAGAGTTTTTCCAATGTCAAAGTATCTTTTCCTTAGACCATGAGATCGTGTAACTCCCGGATACCGTAGGAGTGCTTTGGGTATACCAAACGTCACAACGTAACTGGGTGACTATAAAGGTATACTACGGGTATCTCCGAAAGTGTCTGTTGGGTTGACACGGATCAAGACTGGGATTTGTCACTCCGTATGACGGAGAGGTATCACTGGGCCCACTCAGTAATGCATCATCATAATGAGCTCAAAGTGACCAAGTGTCTGGTCACGGGATCATGCATTACGGTACGAGTAAAGTGACTTGCCGGTAACGAGATTGAACGAGGTATTGGGATACCGACGATCGAATCTCGGGCAAGTAACATACCGATTGACAAAGGGAATTGTATACGGGGTTGCTTGAATCCTCGACATCGTGGTTCATCCGATGAGATCATCGAGGAGCATGTGGGAGCCAACATGGGTATCCAGATCCCGCTGTTGGTTATTGACCGGAGAGCGATCTCGGTCATGTCTACATGTCTCCCGAACCCGTAGGGTCTACACACTTAAGGTTCGGTGACGCTAGGGTTGTAGGAATATGTATATGCAGTAACCCGAATGTTGTTCGGAGTCCCGGATGAGATCCCGGACGTCACGAGGAGTTCCGGAATGGTCCGGAGGTAAAGAATTATATATAGGAAGTGATGTTTCGGCCATTGGGACAAGTTTCGGGGTCACCGGTATTGTACCAGGACCACCGGAAGGGTCCCGGGGGTCCACCGGGTGGGTCCACCTGCCCCGGGGGCCACATGGGCTGTAAGGGGGTGTGCCTTGGCCTACATGGGCCAAGGGCACCAGCCCCAAGGGGCCCATGCGCCTAGGGTTTCCAAAGGGGAAGAGTCCCACAAGTGGAAGGCACCCCTAGGTGCCTTGGGGGGGAGGGAAACCTCCCTTGGCCGCCGCCCCCCTAGGAGATTGGATCTCCTAGGGCCGGCGCCCCCCCTAGTCCCTCCTATATATAGTGGGGGAAGGAGGGCTTTTTCATCCATGCCTTTGGTTGCCTCCTTCTCCCTCTCCAACACCTCCTCCTCCTCCATAGCGCTTGGCGAAGCCCTGACGGAGTATTGCAGCTCCATCACCATCACGCCGTCGTGTTGCTGCTGGAGCCATCTTCCTCAACCTCTCCTTCCCTCTTGCTGGATCAAGAAGAAGGAGACGTTACGCTGACCGTACGTGTGTTGAACGCGGAGGTGCCGTCCGTTCTTTGAACGCTTCCGCTCGCGATCTACAAAGGTATGTAGATGCATCCGATCACTCGTTGCTAGATGAACTCATAGATGGATCTTGGTGAAACTGTAGGAAAATTTTTGTTTTCTGCAACGTTCCCCAACAGTATCTTCTATACGACTCATGCTCGACCTTTCGGTCTTCTGTTTTCCGAGGCCATGTCTGTACATGCTAGGCTCGTCAAGTCAACCTAAGTGTTTGCATGTGTAAATCTGTCTTACACCCGTTGTATGTGAACGTTGGAATGTAACACCCGATCATCACGTGGTGCTTCAAAACAACGAACTGTCACAACGGTGCACAGTTAGGGGGAACACTTTCTTGAAATTATTATGAGGGATCATCTTATTTACTACCGTCGTTCTAAGTAAACAAGATGCAGAAACATGATAAACATCACATGCAATCAAATAATAAAAGTGACATGATATGGCCAATATCACATAGCTCCTTTGATCTCCATCTTGGGGCTCCATGATCATCTTGTCACCAGCATGACACCATGATCTCCATCATCATGATCTCCATCATCGTGTCTCCATAAAGTTGCTCGCCAACTATTACTTCTACTACTATGGCTAACACGTTTAGCAATAAAGTAAAGTAATTTACATGGCGTTTCTCAATGACACGCAGGTCATACAAAAAATAAAGACAACTCCTATGGCTCCTGCCGGTTGTCATACTCATCGACATGCAAGTCGTGATTCCTATTACAATAGCATGAACATCTCATACATCACATATATATCATTCATCATTCATCACAACTTTGGCCATATCATATCACAAAGCACTTGCTGCAAAAACAAGTTAGACGTCCTCTAATTGTTGTTGCAAGTTTTACGTGGCTGAAATAGGGTTCTAGTAAGAACGTTTTCTTACCTACGTGAAAGCCACAACGTGATTTGTCAACTTCTATTTACCCTTCATAAGGACCCTTTTCATCAAATCCGCTCCAACTAAAGTGGGAGAGATAGACACCCGCCAGCCACCTTATGCAACTAGTGCATGTCAGTCGGTGGAACCGGTCTCACGTAAGCGTACGTGTAAGGTTGGTCCGGGCCGCTTCATCCCACAATACCGTTGAAGCAAAATAAGACTAGTAGCGGCAAGAAAGTTGACAACATCTACGCCCACAACAAATTGTGTTTCTACTCGTGCAAAAGGAACTACGCATAGACCTAGCTCATGATGCCACTGTTGGGGAACGTTGCAAAAAACAAAAAATTTCCTACAGTTTCACCAAGATCCATCTAGGAGTTCATCTAGCAACGAGTGATCGGATGCATCTACATACCTTTGTAGATCGCAAGCGGAAGCGTTCAAAGAACGGGGATGAGGGAGTCGTACTCGACGTGATCCAAATCACCGGAGATCCTAGCGCCGAACGGATGGCACCTCCGCGTTCAACACACGTACGGTCAGCGTGATGTCTCCTCCTTCTTGATCGAGCAAGGGGGAAGGAGAGGTTGAGGAAGATGGCTCCAGCAGCAGCATGACGGCGTTGTGGTGGTGGAGCTGCAGTACTCTGGCAGGGCTTCGCCAAGCTCTATGGAGGAGGAGGATGTGTTGGAGAGGGAGAGGAAGGCACCAAAGGCAAAAGTAAGAGGTCCTCCATCCCCTCCACTATATATAGGGGGGCCTAAGGGGGGGCGCCGGCCCTAGGAGATGCAATCTCCTAGGGGGGCTGCGGCCAAGGGGTGGGGGGCTTGCCCCCAAGCAAGGGGGCGCCCCCCCTTTAGGGTTTCCCCCACCCTAGGCGCATGGGCCCTAGGGGAAGTGGCGCCCCAGCCCACTTTGGGCTGGATCCCTTCCCACTTCAGCCCATGGGGCCCTCCGGGATAGGTGGCCCCACCCGGTGGACCCCCGGGACCCTTCCTGTGGTCCCGGTACAATACCGGTGACCCCGAAACTTGTCCCGACGGCCGAAATAGCACTTCCTATATATAATTCTTTACCTCCGGACCATTTCGGAACTCCTCGTGACGTCCGGGATCTCATCCGGGACTCCGAACAACATTCGGGTTATTGCATATACATATCCCTAAAACCCTAGCGTCACCGAACCTTAAGTGTGTAGACCCTACGGGTTCGGGAGACATGTAGACATGACCGAGATCGCTCTCCGGTCAATAACCAAAAGCGGGATCTGGATACCCATGTTGGCTCCCACATGCTCCTCGATGATCTCATCGGATGAACCACGATGTCGAGGATTCAAGCAACCCCGTATACAATTCCCTTTGTCAATCGGTATGTTACTTGCCCGAGATTCGATCGTCGGTATCCCAATACCTCGTTCAATCTCGTTACCGGCAAGTCACTTTACTCGTACCGTAATGCATGATCCCGTGACAAGACACTTGGTCACTCTGAGCTCATTATGATGATGCATTACCGAGTGGGCCCAGTGATACCTCTCCGTCATACGGAGTGACAAATCCCAGTCTTGATCCGTGTCAACCCAACAGATACTTTCGGAGATACCCGCAGTATACCTTTATAGTCACCCAGTTACGTTGTGACGTTTGGTACACCCAAAGCATTCCTACGGTATCCGGGAGTTACACGATCTCATGGTCTAAGGAAAAGATACTTGACATTGGAAAACTCTAGCAATTGAACTATACGATCTTGTGCTATGTTTAGGATTGGGTCTTGTCCATCACATCATTCTCCTAATGATGTGATCTCGTTATCAATGACATCCAATGTCCATAGTCAGGAAACCATGACTATCTGTTGATCAACGAGCTAGTCAACTAGAGGCTTACTAGGGACATGTTGGTGTCTATTATTCACACATGTATTACGATTTTCGGATAACACAATTATAGCATGAATAAAGACAATTATCATGAACAAGGAAATATAATAATAATGCTTTTATTATTGCCTCTAGGGCATATTTCCAACACATGGGCCCTGTGACAGTCGCGCCCCGTCGTGGTCGCTGTCAAAACATGAGGCTGGTCACAATGGGGAGGAACTTAGGAGTAACATCACACACTCCAATACAACTTTGCTTATGTGGCACATATTTAATGAAGAGAGAGGTGCTTGTGGTAACTAGCTAAGTTACCGGAACATCACACACTCTAAGAAACAATGAGTCTATAACCTAATAAATACATTGTTGCATGACACTATATAGATATTCCTACTCACTATGGAGGTAGTAACATAGTCTAGGGAAGTGTGTAAGTTACTAGCTTATGTTCTTGCCCATTGTGACCAGCCTGAGAACATCCAACCATTGTCAATCTGGTCCCCTTCGCTATGATGGCGCCCTGATTTTCACACCTGCAAGGCTACAACATGCACAATGGAAAATCTTGGGGTGCGCCGCGCTGCTATAAATGGGCAAAGATCATTTCCTTGGGGGGGGGGGGGGGGGTCTCCCTATTTTGCTTCTCTCTCTCTCTCTTCTCTCTCTCTCTCTCTCTCTCTCTCTCTCTCTCTCGCGCGCGCGCGCGCGCGTGCCTTCTTCTTCTTCTTCTCTCGTGATTCTGCCGTTGCCGAAGGATCTTGCAACCTTTCCCTATTTTTTAAGTCCCTATCTTTATTTGACAACCCGGCCAGATCTTAAGATGTTGTGTGGTGATGGAGCCATGGTGATAGTGGCAAGGGCGGTGTGGGTCAAAGTTGGAGCAGCGCCACAACCAAGGCCAAGAAGCAAAAGGTGTTGAATGCCATTAAGGGGAAAGGGTTTCCCTCCTCCACCAAGCCCAAGCACTTGAAGGAGCTCGTGGCGGATGGATTCTTGCCCTAGAAGGATACACTCCCATGGTCTCCGTCAAAGAAAGGAGAGGCGATGCCCGCTCCCATAGGCCAGGACCGGGTGGGCCACACGCGTTCATACACAGGGGACTACCTCTACCTCTCCACAAGTTCGTCTGCGGCCTCCTTCACTTCTATAGGCTCCAACTCCACCACCTCACCCCTAACGGGGTTCTCCATATGGCGAACTTCATCATGCTTTGTGAGTGCTTTCTGGCGATGGAGCCTCACTTTGAGTTGTGGAGGTACTTCTTCCAGGTTAACATCCAGAAGAATGGCAAGGCTGAGGCGCAAACATCTAGTTAAAGTACATTGAATTAATCAGGTGAACAACTTCGCACACAACTAATTCTGATGAATCATCGGTGATGGTACCAATTATAGCACACGATTATGGGAGCATATCGCGTGCCTTTGGCATGCAGGATGCACCGAGCTGGAATATGTGGGCATGCCCCATCATTGCACTCTACTATATTCCATGAACATTATGCTACTCATCACACACAATTTGCTTCCTCAAATAGTTTCCTCCAAGGCAAGAGTGTGCACCATATCACACACGGTTCAGCTAAGCCAATCATGTGCGATGGATCATGGATCGCACACGGCTCATTTTTTAAGCTAACATAGCTTCAAAAATGCTCTTATATTATAGCACAGAGGGAGTATGACCAACGGATCTACACTAGTGAAGCCAGATTACAGTAGTGTGGTTGTCCTGCTGGGGAGTCTGCTTCAGTTAGCCCACTTCTAAATAACCAAAAAAATATTAGCACACTTGCAATGTCACATGGACGATTCACCATGTGATAAAAAAATTACTCCCTTCGATTCGTATTAATTTTCGCAGTTTTAGTACAACAGCACAAAGCTGAGACAATTAATATGAATTGAAAGGGGTACTACTATTTTTAAGTTAGCAACAGGCAGTCTACTACGCTGCCCTGCGCTGCTATTCCTGCCTATAAATTGAGAACTTGGGGGACGCAACAAGCACCACTCAGCTCTCCAGCTTAGCCTTACAATCAAGAGAGGGGAAAGAAGCATTAGGGAAGAAAATCAATGTCTGCGACAAAGGGAGATGTGCGGACGAGCAGCAGAGAGGTCGGTAAAGGTTACGCCGTGGACTATCCGCCCAGCGTGTGGGGTGACTATTTCATCAAGAACCCCACGCTGCCACATACTCATGAGGTACACACACATGTTCTGTCAGTCGTACATTCATACTCATGCGTACAGTATTTACTTGATTCATTAAAATTATCGCAGGACGCTTTTAGGTGGGTACAAATATTATTTTACATAGGAAACCAAGCGAAAACTAGAGGAGAAAATGGCCGTACTCTATACGGTGAGATGGACATTTTAATCTCCCGTCAAAAAAAAAGATGGACAGTTTAAGCTAGAGGAATAAATTCATTCAACCGGCGGGAGATACATGTCTGGCGGGCGGAAGGCACTCTGGCCATCACCGCGGCGCCGCGGCCGAATCAACGTGAGCACGACAGGGCCTAATCCTCAACTTTGCTGGCGAGCTCCGTGTCTGTTGACTCATTACGACTTCAGTTTTTTTTTCTCCTGATTTTCTCTTACCCTTACCGTTCATACTCCAGGTCCAAAAGATACGGTCGATTATGTCTGCTTCTAATTTTTATATTGTTGGCTCACATGGTTTCTTGGCCTAGATCCGAATTTCCCATACATGTTGAAGACAGAGGGAATCACGATGTGTCAGTCGGCATAGATAAATCGTCGTGGGCTGATCGCCTGATCCTGACACATGTCTGCGTAACCATCAAACAGTTCGCAGCTAAGTCGCGCCGTACAGCTTGGTTACGAACGTTCACGCGTGATAAACCCCATAAATAAATAGCTCCCCATGGCTGGAGCAACCATTCGCTACTCTTAACATAAGGGAATCACGATCCTACGATTTATCTTTCACTACTATTATCATCACAATTTGGCATTCCTTCAAAATTCTGTAGTTACTTGTTATTTTGTTTTTCAATCGTTCTTACCTTTTTTGGACAAGTAGTAGTATCCTACTCATAGGAGCCAAATAGCATTTCTATACAATAAATTTTACAATATACAAAAATATCCACATTTTATTACTTCCTTCGATTCATATTAGTTGTCACTCGGGCGCACTTTCTGTCACCTGGCAGTGGCGCCGCCCCGATCCGGATCTGGAGTTCTGACTTCATCACGCTCGTCCTGGAGACCTCATGGTGAGAGTTGCCTGGCGAAAGCTCCACGCTTTCGCACTGACGATGGCGACGCTCGCGGGCGTCGTTATCTTCTTAAAGACATCATCGTGGTGCTCCTCTCCGTGCATGAATTTCGTGTGAGAACCTGTGTCTACGTTGTGGGCTCGACAATGGCGACGCTTGGCGCCGTTCTTCCTCCTGGGGGCGTTGTCATGGAGCTTATGGGTTATAGGGCGTAGTCCGGCATTGTTATCAGTTCTTCATAAGCTCTTTCTCGGTAGCGTAGTCACGTGTGTCTTGCGTGATCCGGCATATTGGGATTGACATTGTATGAGGGATACCTGCTCACCTTGTATTGTTCAATCGTATACTCGGTTGGTTGTTGATTTATATACATAAAGTGGTTTCAACATATTAGTTGTCCTTGAAATGGATGTATCTAAACGTATTTCAATATTAGATACATCCGTTTGAGCGACAACTAATTTAGATATGCGAAATTAGTATTATTTCAGAAAGATCATTATATGATATACTATCTTCTAAAACTAGCAAAGCTAGCTAGTGTCACGTAAAATAATGTTGCTTCTATTCCAGATGTCCGTGGAATGGATGATAGAAAGACGTGACAAACTTGTCATCGAAGCAAGGGAGATGTTACTCGCTACATGCAGTCCGTTTGCTGAAATGAAGATGATTGATGCACTTCAGCGTCTTGGGGTTTCTTACCATCTTGAAGAGGAGATCAACATGAAACTGCAAAAACTTTTGTTTCGAGAATTCGACACAGACTGTTTCCATGAAATCTCACTTCAGTTCAGGTTGTTAAGGCAAGGACGTTGCTACATGTCTTGCGGTAATGTTTTGCATTTCTCTCTCATTTATTTTACTTTGGAGATATTATAATCTATGCAGTCAAATTGGCTGGGATTCTATATGGTACGTAGGTATGTTTTGTAACCTTTGAAAAAAATGGTGGCTGTATATGGTACGTACGTAGGTACGTTTTGTAACCTTTGAAAAAAATGGTGGCTGTATATGGTACGTACGTAGGTACGTTTTGTAACCTTTGAACAAAGCACCAAATTGTTCTTCCCGATTATTGTAGATATCTGCAGATATGTAGGAATCAGCTTTACTCGTTCCCGACTGCATCCCCTAACTAACCGTATGCCTCAAACTCAACCTCAACCTCAACCTCAACCCGTAATTACTCTCTGTAAAAACTCCCCGTAGGTGTAGCAATACTCTTTCTTGTTCGTATATGGTTATACTGCAAAACAAATATGCTGCTGTTGTGGGTCCCACCTCTGCATTGGCCTATGGAAACGACACCTGTCAGGTGCGCATGTGTTCCACAGCCCGGACGCGGGTTGATACCTGCCCGATTCGTCGGGCGTGCCCGCAGGACGTTGTAGGTCCGAAAATCTGCCTCGTTCGAAATACTGCATGAGGTTTTTTAACATATGCTTCCTCTTACCTTCTCTTTTCATATAAGAGGTAAGAGTATAAATTAGATTTGATCCGTTGATTGCATTGAGTAGTGGGTTTGATTAACTCTTAACTTTTTACCACCCATGTGAAAAGAGGGGGCAAGAGGGAGCATGTTAAAATTGCTCTGCATTGCATAGTATTTTGAATCAGTTATTGCGCATACACAAAGTTGTCACGAACTTGTGCACTAGTCATTTTACTACAGGAAAATCACACGCTGCCGTTATTACCATGCAAGCCGAGTGTCAAGACATAAGTATTCAACTTACATCCTCATAAGCCGAGTCAGTTCCGTCGAACTCATGGGGGAAAACGAGTACTCGGCGTACATCCACATAAGCCAAGAGGCTCACTGCAAAGTTCTCGGTGTATAAGGAAAAAGACACTCCCCACAAAAAGAGGAAAAAGACACTCACTTACAGCCACATTTTGGCAAAAGCTTCTGCCACATTACGGCTACCGATGGGCACTCGGCTTATTACACATAAGCCATGAACCACGTGGGACACTTGGCTTATTCCATGGTACGGTTTACACATTAACCTTGTGTCAGCTAGGGTGCACGGCTGCCGGCTGAAACTCAGCTTATGTTTAAGCCGTCAACCACGGTTGACACACGGCTTATGTGTACCCATGTTGGCGTGCGGGCACATGGCTTAGTGTAACTCTCGACTTACAAATGTGTCACATAGAAACCTCCGTTAGGTGCCGCAGGCCGTGAACTCCCTTTTTTCGCCGGGAGCCACATTGTTCTATACTCGGCTTACATATAAGCTGAGTACTCATGAAGTGACATTTGTCTTACAAGGCATAAGCCAACCGGAATGTCACCGACTAATATAAACCGAGTGTGAAACTTGGCTTATTGTTTGCCGAGGTTAAATTGGTCTTCGCCGGGTATTTTTCATACTCGGCTTCATATATTTTTCCAGTAGTGTTTACTGTAGGCATTTCTGTATTCTAAATAAAAAAGTAGGTGTTTTTTTCATCTCTTGTCTGAACATTCCTTCCTGCTACATGTGCACAAGTTCCCTAGAACACACCAAGAAACGAGCAATATAGCAGTCTGCAAGAAACAAAGAAAGGAAAAACACCGAAGGAAAAAACGACATGGAATTGTTATTTGTCAATAATGAGTTGTTTCCACTATAGTAAGCCTAGCATTTGTTTGTCTAACCAAACCGTCGAGCTAATATATTCATGTTTTCCACAAGTATTTCATTGTGACCATTTTCATTGTTATCAGATGTATTCAAAAGCTTCGTGAACAGCCAAGGATGTTTGAAAGCCTCTATTCAAAGTGATCCACAAGCTCTGCTTGCACCCTATGAGGCAACTTTTCTCCGCACTCCAAACGAAAGTTTTCTCCATGAGGCCCAAGAGCAGACAACAAGTCTTTTGAGATCAATTGTTGACCATCTAGAAAAACCACTTGGGGATGAAGTCAGACATGTTCTTAAGACACCATCTTTTCGTAGGATGAAAAGGCTGGAGGCTAGGCTATATATCCCTCTTTACCAAGAAAATAAGGAGTGTAGTGGAATGCTACTTGAACTTGCGAAACTGGATTTCTATTTGCTCCAACGCATTCATCGACAAGAAGTCAAGGAAATATGCGAGTAAGCAAATTATCCTATGGGAAGTTAATAACAATAAATTTTATTTCAATTTCGTCTGCGTAGTTTAGGCTTTAGGGAATCGCTAGGCATATGTAATTAGCCTAATGATTCTGCACAAATAAATGCAAATTAGCTAACAAACTTTATTCCTCATGAAGGTGGTATTATGGACTGGATTCCCCCAAAAAATTATTCTACGCAAGGCACAGGCAAGTGGAAACATACATGTGGGTGCTTGGAATATGCTATGAACCACAATATGCGAAAACTAGAATATTGTTTACAAAATATACATCAACTATGACACCATGTGATGACACTTTTGACAACTATGGTGTGTGGGAAGAGCTACAACCTTTCGTCGATGTGGTGCAAAGGTTTGTTAATATTTTAGAAAGTGTGCAGCAAAACATTCCATCTTCAATGAATAACATTTAACATGAATATTAGTTATGTAGCAATGGCACTCTTGAATTTTTTTTCAAAAAAATAGTTTTGTCCTTAATGTTATAATGGCATATCCAAATATAAACTAATTTCTATGTGAGAAAAAGTAAGCTTGACAGAAATGAAGGAAAAACAATTATTGCCTTCCATGATACTTTTAAATTATTTTAATTGAATTAATTGCTAATATTTTTAATTAGTCCAAATGTGAAATGCATAATTTTGATACTTACAAAATAAACATCATTATTGTAGGTGGAACATGGAGGACCTTGGGCAACTGAAAGAATGCTACCAGGACTTTGCCCGTTTTATCTTCGGTACCATGATTGAAATTGAGAATGCACTTCCAATAGAGACAGCAAGCAGGGATATTAAATTATTAAGAGATTTGGTAATTTCTAGTTAAATCCATAATTTGTATTGCAATCAATGCATCTTTTCAGTGTTAATCTGAATTTTCAATGTCGACTGTATAGGAAAAACCATATTGTGGCTGGTACCTATAATAAAATTGAGAAATTAAACTAGAGTGAAACTTTTTCATATAACTTAGATGAAATGCTTTCATTTGGTATAATTATATATACTCATATGAAACACTCCTTTCTATCAATATTAATTGTCAGGCATACTTCTTTGTCCCAAAATAATAATACGAAGTTATTGCATGCTTTTCTATTTTTCTATCCTTATGAACTTATCAGAGAAAACATCATGTCACCACCTTGAATGCTTTTCCGGTATAGAAGTTAGATCATTTGACCCTGTCTATTCTCAGAATTAAAGTTCCTTAACCCATGTTGACAGTTACAATGTTCCTTCTAATGGATACTAGCTATAATCTAGTGTAACACGTAGCCAATTGAATTAAATATAATTAATAGTTTTATTTATTTATATAAAGACCATAAACATCAAATTATCTTCTCCAGTAGTATGTCTTAGTAAAAAAAGGGAAAAACACGAACCTAATTACATATAAGTGGATCAATTACTTGAATTCAATTGCAAAATTTAGGATTTCATTTTCTGATCTCAGGGTAGTTAGTAAAACTCGCTGAAAAATTCCTAATAGGAATACCTATTTGGAACAATATATTTAATGGAAAAAAAATTTAGAATATGTATAAAAGTAGGAATAGAAAGTCAATCTGTTTGTAATCCGCGACACATAATGGTGGTGGGGGTGATTTTATGAACTACTCCTTCTGTTTGTAGTTAACTTTGAACTACTTACATTAGTGTACAGAAGTAGTATCTTATATATGTAAGAAATTGACAATATATCTACAAAATTCCTTCCAGAAAATGGCTCATTCATTTTTTGTACAAAATAAATCAAGTGCTCTACCACTTAGTCAGAGAACCACAATTTTGGGCCCAAGTATATTTTTCTTCTTATCCATGTAAAGTCGTGTTACAATTTGAAATGCTTTATTGTAGACAAATGAAGCATGCAAATCTTATCTCACTGAAGCTGCTTGGAAAGATAGCCAGTACATTCCTACCTTAGAGGAGCATTTGAAGGTCACGGGCGTTTCAACCTGTTACAAGGCTATGATTGGCCTTGCTTTTGTTACAATTGAAGAGAATCTTCCAGAGGAGATTCTACTGTGGATGTCGAAGTATCCTCAAATTATCAAGGACACATGTTGTATATGTCGCCTCATGGATGATATTGTTTGCCCGGTAATTTTCTGCATTGTATTTTGTAATACATGATGCAAGCACAATCATTCTCCTTTTACCCAATAGTCACTCGACCTAATACACCAATGTATGCAACATACATGAGGATCTAGATACCTAAATCAAATTATATGTTTGTTATGCTTGACTGTTCATGAAAATCTACGTGTTAGCTTTCCATGTATATAGAAATATAAAATGTACATGTCAAATTCAGAAGTTGTTAATCTTCATACAACTAGATTAAGGCAAGCTTAATAAAAATGGGTACATTGTTATTGCCTTACTTACAAACATAGACCACATGATATGGGACTGAGAGTTGTAGACTAACTTCCCTACAACTAAAAAAATGTATCACAGCAATAAATACTATACATTTCGTACCTAGCCTCCAAATCTCATGTTGGTCAAACACATTTAGTCCTTGAAGTAAGTGCTTAGACCTCATGGAGCCTCTGTTTTCACCTCTCTACAAGAAATTTTCATGTCAGGTACAACTTATACTAGACGTATTTTTTTGTCTATGTGATGTAAAATTACAACCATAAAAGCATGGCATAAAATACTCATATAGGTGTAATTTTTGTCGTTGTACTCTGTTATCTTGCATTTTCTTTTGTCAAATTTTGCGTTTTGAGTCAACATAAAAGTAATTATTTGTTTGTCAAACTTAAATTCTGAGTGTAACAACATAAAAAAACTAGGTGCAAAATAACTTATTCTGCACCCTAGGTGCTGAATATCATTCTTATATATTCAACACCCTACTCCTCAAAAAAGTTATTTAACACCCTGAATGAATAATAGTTATTACTCCATGCGTTCCAAAATGTAGTGCATATAGGTTTTCTAAAAAGTCAAACATTACAAACTTTGACCAAGTTTATAGAGAAAAATATGTATATCTACAATATCAAATATATACAATATGAAAGTATGTCTCTTGATGTATCTAAGGATATGTATTTGGTTTTCTAGATGTATATGTTTTTCTCTACAAACTTAGTCAAAGTTTGTAAAGTTTGACTTTTCAAAACTCCTATATGCATTATATTGTGGAACGGAGGGAGTATTATATATGAATGTTTTTCTATACTAACAGAAATATGTGCTCTCACCACTTAAGGCTATAACTATTCTACTTCCCTTACAAATAAATAGTAAGTTAAAAAAAAATATTAAGAGAAATGCAAAAAAAAGTATAAGAAGAAAAATAGTAAGATCAATAAAAATAGAAAGAATGTGCACAAAATCGTAACATCAATAAAATAGTACTTGGAACATAGAAAAGGTGTGTTAAAAAAACATAGAAAAGGTAAGCCACCAACGAAAGTCGTTAGTCCTTCCTAGGAGCTGACTAAATTATTCTAACCTTTAGATGTTAAATCTTATGTATATAAGACTCTTGTTCTAATAACAAACCTTGTGTAGAGTGAAGTAGAAGAGCATAATGTCGCCACTACAGTTGCCTGCTACATGAAAGAGTATGGGGCAACGAAAGAGGTCGCAACTGAAGCTCTTTGTAAGATTGTGGATGATGCGTGGATAGATATGAACAAGGAGTATCTCACATTGACATTGATACCATCATCGCTACTAATGATAGTAATTAACCATGCCCGGGTGATGGAGACCATGTACAAGAAGGAAGATGGATACAAGAACACATCAATTCTGAAAGAAGAAATATCTATGCTGCTTGAGAAGCCAATTCCTTTCTAGAACACCGTCCATGGTGCACTTTTCATATGGGGAGGCACATACCAGTGACGGAGATGGACCAGTCGGGCCACACCAAGAGTTCAGGTTTCACCCAGACAACCAGCCCATATGAGATACGTGTTGTATCTCTAGTTATCCCTAGTTAATAGTACTATTAGCTAGAGTAAGAATTTGGATATGGAAAGGTTTGTCCCGAAGAAGGTTTTCCTGCTGTTTCCAAATTATGTTATTGTTCTTTTTTCACTCCAAGTTGTAATTGGCCTTATAAGCCCTCGGTGAACACAAACAGTCCGATCGCCACAGAAGATACTTTGATGGTATTCATGAGCCTGAATCTGGTTTTTACTTTATGAAAACAATATTATGTCTGGTGCTATGCAAACTCTCAACTGACAGGGAAGAGGGGCCCAGCTTCCGTGGAAAATTTAGACTTCCTTTTTCATGCTGCGATCACATAAAATTGGCAATCTCACTGCCCCTTGTCGCAGTTGCGCCAAAGCGCCTATCCTAAACCTAAGCACGTCCACTCATAGATTTAATTTTTTTTCAAATTTGAGAAAAATTCCATGAGTTTCCGGAAAAAAACCAAAACAAATTCGCGAAAAAACGAAAATGTCTGTGAATTCAATAATTATCAAGGATCTTGAAAAAATGTTCAGATTTTTTTAAAAGAAGTTCTTTGCATATAAAAAAAGTTCATAAATTTTAAAAATAAAAAAGTTCATCAATATTCTTTAAAAAATATACTCCCTCCGTTCCTAAATACTTGTCTTTCTAGGCATTTCAACCAGTGACTACATACGGAGCAAGATGAGTGAATCTACACTCTAAAATATGTCTACATACATCCATATGTAGTAGTCATTTGAAATGTCTAGAAAGACAAATATTTAGGAACGGAGGGAGTAAAATATAAAAAAGTCCATCAATCTCGAAAAAAATCATCTTTTTTAAAAAAGTTCACCAAAATTATATTTTGAAAAAAAGTTCATTGAATTTTAAAAACTTGTTCATCGAAATTGAAAAAAGTTCATCAATTCTGATAAATAAATCATTGGTTGTAAAAAAATAAAAAAAAGAAAAAAAAGAAACATGAATCAAAAAAGAAAAGAGCTAAAATCTACATGCCACCTCCATTGGACGAAGAGCTACCTCTCATCGCCCCTCCACCATGCCTAATCCTGCCAGTCGACCACCTCTACTTTGTCCACCTCTCCTCTCCTATGCACAATCCTTTCGGCTTCATCAAGCGCGCCATCGACGCCCATCGCGGAAACCCCTCGGTCGCAGTAACCTCGTCCGCCCACGGCGCTACTCTGCTCACCTTCCCGAGCCGCAACGTCCGCTGGAACGTCACCGGCCACGGCGACATCGAGTTCGAGGGGAACATGCTCTCGTTTGAGCGCGTGGAGCACACCGACAATCGTTCCATGGCCAACTTCCAAGACCTCATGGAGATCGAAGCAAATGATTTCCCCCGTGAGTTGTGGCATGAAGATGGCGTCAAATACTTCTTCGCACGCCTCGGCTCCGTCTCTACTCTCGAACAGTACTGTGTGTGTGCTGGCGACTTCGTGAGCGTTCGCGCTCTGGTGATGGTTACTCGAGGCAAGAAGCTGGAGTGTTTGACAAAAAACTACCACAATTGGGGTTCGTGTCCCACATAACTACCACTTTAAAAAAGTGACTGATAACTATCAAAAAATTGAAATCTCGTAACTAAAAACTATCATTTTTGAAAAATAGCCAGTTCAAACGATTTAAACGCGTTTATGATATGTGGGGCCTGTTTTTCAGGGCTGACGTGGTGGGACCATTAAGTTGACCGTTAAGATAGGTGGACCCCACACGTCAGCATCACCTTCTTCCTCTCTCTCTCTTTCTCTGTTTGCTATTTCAACAAGCACCTTATGTGCATCGGGTAGCACCACCGTGCCGATGCGTCAAGGCCGGTGAGCAGCGGCAGCCCGTGGCGCCGGTGAACAGCAGCATCCCATGGCGCCGGCGACCTTCTTCCTCCTCCTCCTGCTCCCTGTAGTGGGAATCCTATGAAGCTAGGCTCGCTGGAGCATGCCAACAGTCCCCGTTGCTAGCCTCACGGCCGAGAGCGGCGCGACCGGACGCCGAGCCCCACCGGCTTGTCCGACAGGTCCAGCTCCACGCCCATGGCGCGCGTCAGCTCCCCGTTGCCGTCCGAGAGCAGCAGCACCTTGTCGCATCAAGAAGGCGTCGTTGACGGAGACGCAGGCCACGACGTCCACCCCCTTGGCACGCAGCTCCCCGGCCTTGGCTACGAACCCCGGGAGGTGCCTCTGGGTGCAGGTGGGCGTGAACGCGCCCTGGACCGCGAACATGACCACATTCTTCCCCGCGATGAGGTCGCGGACCGTCACCGTCTTCAGCTCGCCGTCGGGGGAGTCGAAGTAGGAGAGCGCCGCGTCGGGGAGCCGGTTGCCGACCGTGATGGTCGTTGCAGCGGCCGGGGACGCGGTCGCGGAGGGGGCTCGCGGGCGCTAGGCGGCGGGAGGCGAAGGAGAGGGAGGAGGAGGGGGCGCGCGAGAGGAGGGCGTGCCTGGCCCCTGCGGCAGCGGCGGTGGCTGAGAGGGTGGTGCGGGTAAGGGGAAGGCAACGGGGAGTCGTCTTAAAAGGCGAGGACGGCCATGCCAACATCAATGGCAGTGGCGCACGAGCTCGTCACCGCCGGTGGTCTTCATGCACTCGCATGCGCGTGGTGCCAGTCGGTGGTGGTGCACGCCACCACCCGAGCCTGGGGCCAGAGTTCTACTTGTTCGCCGTTGTGCTGGCGGTGAAAAGAGCTGACGCCGGTGTGCTGCTCTGCTGCGGGTAAGGTGTTCGAGGAAATGCCAACAAAAAGAAGAAGAGGAGGAAGAAGAAGGTTGGTGCTGACGTGTGGGCCTCGCCTGTCATAACGGCTAACATGACAGTCAAAATAAACGGAGTTGACTTTCCTGCCACATCAGCCCTGACAGACGGCCCCGCATGTCATAAACACATTTAAATCTTCAAAACTGGCCATTTTTCGAAAGTGGTAGTTTTTAGTCACGAGATTTCAATTTTTTGATAGTTATTAGTCACTTTTTTAAAGTGATAGTTCCGTGAGACGCGAACTTTAATTGTGGTAGTTTTTTGTCAAGCACTCCAAGAGGCTGCCTCCTGGACTCGTCGTTCTTTCCGGGTCCACGACCTCATCACATTCTCCCTCACCCAACTCGACTTCCGCGCGCATGGGATCGGTCCGAACGACCCGTCCCCGTTCTCCTCCGACGATGGCAGCGATGCAAGCTCCAACGACAGCCACGCCTCTGCAGTCCGCGAGGCCACACTTCGGGAGTTCGCCGAGCGCGCAAGGGGACGAGGGCCGCATCCCTCGCCTTGATGCTTGCTGTGGAGACGTCACGGCGCCTCTGCTGCCTCCAAAGGCGCCACCTCCATGCCAACCTTCATCGCCATGCAACCTGGTGATGCTTTGCCGTCTTTGCTCATTCCTTCTCTCAAGCTCTCTCGGTCACTCCGTCGGTCGCCTTGGCCGATGCGGCCACACACTCTTCGTCGCCCTTCCTCATGCCCACGGATGGGGAGATGTCCATCTTCGTCGCCCTTCCTCACGCCGCTGCTAAGCTGCATCGTAGTGCGCGCATCACCGAACACGAGGCACCTTTCTACGTCCCGATGGCCACAAGGACGTCTCAAGCTAAGGCCGCCAAGTTTAACCTCTCCAAGGCCTCCGTCGATCTCGCTGCGGCTGTCCACGGCTCCTCCCTCTGCGACTCGGACGGGCATGACTCAGACGTGGACGAAGCAGCAGATAGGCTAGCGCAGATCGCTCTCATCTGCGGTGCTGACGCTGATGAGGCGGACGCCATACGTGCCGCAGGTGCTCTGCCGTCTCCATGATCATCACCAATTCACCACTTGAACCGCTTGGAGAGTGCGCCCTTGGGAAGGGTGCTTTTCGCTCGTTGCACCCGCAGCCGCACCCAGCTTAATTTCTTTCTGTAGTCTCCATATGTTTAGCCTCTCTGTTAGCATCGATAGGATAGTGTTTCGATGCTCTGCTCCTTCCCCCATGTATTTCCTTGCTACCTTCGTTCTCCTATCAGCGGTGTACCACTTTTTTTATGAATCAATCCAATTTCAGTATTTTATCATGGAACGTTCGCGGTCTCGGTGATGCTGATAAATGCAAAGATATTCTCTCTGAACTAATCACACTCAAACCCTCTGTCGCTCTACGTCAAGAATCCAAACTCGAGAACGTTTATGTCACCAAATTATACTCGTTCATGCCTCGATCCCTAGACCAAATCATCTCCCTCCCAGCCATCGGCATCCTATCCGCGGTCAACTCACACGCCCTAACCCTCCTTAGCCACTCACGCGGTCTCTTTACTACATCTCTAAATCTATCTTGTCCCACATACGGCACCCTCCTAACCGTATCCAATGTTTACGCCCCCTCTCAACGCTCGCTTAAAAGTTATTTCATTCAAGAGCTAAAAGATATCTCGCCTGACAGCTCAACTCATTGGCTTCTTATTAGCGATTTCAACCTCATCCGGTTTGCCTGCGAAAAAAATAATAACAATTTCCACTCCGCGGAAGCTGACATGTTCAACTCAGCTATTTCCGACCTACAACTCATCAAGCTCCCACTCCTCGACAAAAATTTCACCTGGTCCAACAACCGTTCAAACCCAACCCTGGAACGCATCAACAAAGCCTTCTTTAACCTAGCTTGGGAAAATAGCCTCCCTAACTTCACCCTCTCCTCCCTAACAAGATTCTCTTCCGACCACGTCCCGCTTATCGTCAACGTCTCTTCGCATATCCCTCGCCCCCGCCTCTTTCGTTTTGAATCCTTCTGGGTTGTTCACCCGGCTTGCAACCGCATCATTCGCCGCGCTTGCCCTATTACCCTGTCGTCTATCCCGTCGGACCTCGCCCTGGCCTCTGCTGTTAAGCGGACCAGAGCATGTCTCAAAGCTTGGTCCAAAAGTCTTAGACCTGTACACCAACGAGAGATCGACTGCAAACTTGTCATTGACAGGATCGATCGCTTGGAGGAAAAAGTTTCTCTCTCTCGTCCCGAGGCCTTCCTTAGACTTGTTGTTATCACTTCTCTTCAATGTGTTGTCCGCCAAAAACTTCTCTTCTGGAAGCAACGAGGGAAAGTTAAAGCCGTAGTCGACGGTGACAAAAACTCCAAAAATTTTCACGTTTCTGCCTCCCAGAGGTTCCGCAAAAACAACTTCGCCATCCTCGAAGAAAATGGGACGGAGTTCTCTTTCCACGAGCAGAAAGGCTCCATCCTGCACAACTTCTTAGAGAATCTGCTAGGCTCTCGAACTGAAACATCCTGGCGTTTCTCGCTCTCTGATCTTTATCCAGCAACCCTCCCATAGCTTCATCACCTTGACTCCCACTCTCCCCTCAGGAAATCCAAGATGCCTTCTTTCAGATGAATGTAAATGCCAGTCCAGGCCCTGATGGCCTCGACCCGGGTTTCTTCCGAAAATTTTGGCACAACATAAAGCACACAATCCTCCCCTTCTTTGAAGACTTCGCCAACCTCCATGTTGATGTCGAACGCTTCAACAAGGCCCACATGATCCTGCTTCCCATAAAAGGAGCAGCTAGGACTCCAGATGATTTTAGGCCAATCTTCCTTCAAAACTGCACACCCAAGGCGCTCGCCAAAGTTATCACTAATAGGATCAAACCTCTTGTTCCCCTTCTAGTTCATGGCGACCAAACATGTTTCATTCTGGGAGATGCATTGCCGAGAATTTCATCTATGTTGTTGACCTCCCGAGTGCTTGTCACATCAGGAAAGCTCCAACCGTGGTGCTCAAACTTGACTTTTGCAAAGCCTTTGACTCCATCTGCTGGGACTCGCTCCTTCTCATCCTTCACGCTCGGGGTTTCCCGTCCACCACCATTAAATGGATCAAAACTCTACTTACCTCTGGCAACACTGCCGTCCTCCTCAATGGGACGACGGGCCCATGGATCAACTGTAAGAAGGGCCTCCGACAGGGTGACCCTGTATCCCCCTACCTCTTCATAATCGTTGCTGACCTGCTCCAACGCTTAATCCTACACGCCTCCTCCCCAAATCACCTCTGCCACCCAATCTTTCCTGATCGCCCCCCTACGGTCCTTCAATACGCTGATGATATTCTAATCATAGCTCACGCTTCCCTTGAAGCCGCAGCTATTCTCAAGGAGATCCTCGACAACTTTGCCCTAGCTACCGGTTTAGCTATCAACTTCCATAAAACCACTTTCGTTCCAATTCACACAGACCCCACCGCTAGCCACAACATTGCATCAACCTTCGGGTGTGGCCTCTCCTCCATCCCCCAAATCTACCTCAGACTCCCCCTCTCTCACACTCGCCTTCCCTCCTCCGCCTTTGAACCTATCATTCAACGCTTCCTAAAATACCTCTTATTGGGGAACGTAGTAATTTCAAAAAAATTCCTACGCACACGCAAGATCATGGTGATGCATAACAACGAGAGGGGAGAGTGTTGTCCACGTATCCTCGTAGACCGAAAGCGGAAGCGTTAGCACAATGCGGTTCATGTAGTCGTACGTTTTCACGATCCGACCGAGCAAGTACCGAACGCACGGCACCTCCGAGTTCAGCACACGTTCAGCCCAATGACGTCCCTCGAACCCCGATCCAGCTGAGTGTTGAGGGAGAGTTTCGTCAGCACGACGGCGTGGTGACGATGTTGATGTTCTACCGACGCAGGGCTTCGCCTAAGCACCGCTACAGTATTATCGAGGTGGACTATGATGGAGGGGGGCACCTCACACGGCTAAAAGATCAAACAGATCAATTGTTGTGTCTCTGGGGTGCCCCCTGCCCCCGTATATAAAGGAGCAAGGGGGGTGCGGCCGGCCTAGAGAGGGGGCACGCCAGGAGGAGTCCTACTCCTACCGGGAGTAGGACTCCCCGCCTTTTCCTTGTTGGATTAGGAGAGAGAGGGGAAAGAGGTGGAGGAGAAGAAGGAAGGGGGGCGCCGCCCCCCTCTCCTTGTCCTATTCGTACTAGGGGGGACGGGCGCGGCCCTTGCCCTGGCCGCCTCCTCTCTCTTCCACCAAGGCCCACTAAGGCCCATTAAGTCCCCGGGGGGTTCCGGTAACCTCCCGGTACTCCGGTAAAACCCCGATTTCACCCGTAACACTTCCGATATCCAAACATAGGCTTCCAATATATCAATCTTCATGTCTCGACCATTTCGAGACTCCTCGTCATGTCCGTGATCATATCCGGGACTCCGAACAACCTTCGGTACATCAAAACATATAAACTCATAATATAATTGTCATCGAAACGTTAAGCGTGCGGACCCTACGGGTTCGAGAACTATGTAGACATGACCGAGACACATCTCCGGTCAATAACCAATAGCGGAACCTGGATGCTCATATTGGCTCCCACATATTCTATGAAGATCTTTATCGGTCTGACCGCATAACAACATACGGTGTTCCCTTTGTCATCGGTATGTTACTTGCCCGAGATTCGATCGTCGGTATCTCAATGCCTAGTTCAATCTCGTTACTGGCAAGTCTCTTTACTCGTTCCGTAATACATCATCCCGCAACTAACTCATTAGTTGCAATGCTTGCAAGGCTTAAGTGATGTGCATTACCGAGAGGGCCCAGAGATACCTCTCCGACAATCGGAGTGACAAATCCTAATCTCGAAATATGCCAACCCAACAAGTACCTTCGGAGACACCTGTAGAGCACCTTTATAATCACCCAGCTACGTTGTGACGTTTGGTAGCACATAAAGTGTTCCTCCGGTAAACGGGAGTTGCATAATCTCATAGTCATAGGAACATGTATAAGTCATGAAGAAAGCAATAGCAACATACTAAACGATCGTGTGCTAAGCTAACGGAATGGGTCAAGTCAATCACATCATTCTCCTAATGATGTGATCCCGTTAATCAAATGACAACTCATGTCTATGGCTAGGAAACATAGCCATCTTTGATCAACGAGCTAGTCAAGTAGAGGCATACTAGTGACACTCTGTTTGTCTATGTATTCACACATGTATTGTGTTTCCGGTTAATACAATTCTAGCATGAATAATAAATATTTATCATGATATAAGGAAATAAATAATAACTTTATTATTGCCTCTAGGGCATATTTCCTTCACCTCTGCGGGTGGGCTGCCAAACTTCCCTCAAGCGGGGCAAGGCTCACGCTGATTTCCTCCACGCTAGATGCCCTCACCACCCACTTCATGTCTGTCTTTAGGATCCCCAAGAAAATCATTAAAAGACTAGATGCCATCCGTAGATCCTTCTTCTAGGCTGTTGAGGAAACCTGTCCGGTGCTAAGTGCCTCATTGCCCGGAAAAATGTCTATACGCCCAAGGCGGCTGGTGGTCTGGGCATCAAATCTCCTGCCCTCCAAAACAACTGCCTCCTTATGAAATTCGCTTTCAAACTTCTTCAAAAACCAGACCTGTCTTTGGCTAATTGGTTTTTCCAACACTACTCTCTCGATTTTACATCAAATCCTCACAACCCATCCTACCTTTGGAAGATCGTTAATAGTCAACTAAACTCCCTTCGTAATATCTCCTTTGTCCTTACCAATAATGGTTCGTCCACCTTTTTCTGGCTCGACTCTTGGTTGCTTCCTACTCCGCTCGCAGTTTCTTACCCGCATATTTTTTTTCTCACTCCACCTCCCCCTCCATCCTGGTATCTCAAGTCATGCATATGGTTTACTCGCTACTCTTCGGAATCACCTAACGAATGTTGCTTCCCTCGAGCTTGCGTTCGTTTTGTCTTTGTTGCAGGATGTTACCCCCAGTGACGCGCCAGACGACAGGTTCCTCAACCACGGCTACCCATTCTCCTCTAGGTGCGCTTACTTGCTGCTCTCCTCTGACCACGAGATTGACCTCAACGCCGGGTACATTTGGAGCTCCAAGGCACCTATCAAGGTGAAGATCTATGGTTGGCTCCCATGCCGTGACCGCCTGAGTACGATGGCTAACTTGCTACGTAAGACCATTACCTCTCTTCTTGCCCTTGGTGTGGCCTTACATTGGAGGATGCGACGCACCTTGCCTTGCTCTGCCCATGCGTGACCTAGGTGTGGTCCCTGTTGGGCCTGCAGACACCTCTCTCCATCGACTAAGTTTGGGAAACTCCTACCCCAGCTGGCCTTGACATCAACATTTGGCCCACAGTCGCCCTCGCCATCCTATGGAAGCTATTGGACTCTAGGAATGCTCGTGTCTTCCACAACGAGCTACACCCCCTGGATACCCTTAGGAACATTATTTCAGACTTTACTCTTTGGGCCTTTAGGTTTAAGGACCCCGTAAGTAGGGAGGCTGCCGTGTCTTGGCGCCTATACCTCTCCTCCCACTGTAATCTATGATGTAACTTGCGCTTGGGCGTTTTTTGAGTAATATATTCAGGTGCGGACCGTCTCCCCACATTGGGGGTAGTTGCGATACATAGAAATGTAAAAAAGAAGTACATGTACACAAGCGTCAAGTGGCGTAGTGGTTAGTGCAGTTTACTTACAGCAAAGAGATCGTGGTTACTTGCAGAATGAACTGCAACCGGCGGTTAGGATTTCCCGATACTGTAACACCGCGGGAGCTATATCTCCCTTACATCGAGATTTATGCTCCCCTCGTCTGAAAGGTTTTCCCCCACGTGTAGCTATTGGGTCGGCCAAGCTTCATCCAATTTTTTTCCTTCGTGGATCATGTTTCCATTGAGACGAGCCCGTGTTCGCTCCCATTTCTTCCTTTTTTGTTTTTTTCTCTTTACTCCGTTTTTCTTTTGTGTCTTCAATTGTTTTCTTTGGTTTTTTTGTTTTTCTTTGTTTTTCAACCGGTTTTCTTCATTATTTTCCTTGGTTTTCCTGGTTTTCTTTGTTTCTTTATTTTTTGTTTCTTTTCTAGGTATCCTTCGGGGTTTTGTTTTCTTTGTTTCCTTTTCTTTTTCACATAGTTTTCCTTCAGATTTCTTGTTTCTTTTTCTTGGTTTTGTTTTTCCTCCTATTTTTTTTCTCGCTGTACTTCAGTTTTCTTTGTTTCATTTATGTTTCTTTGTCGTTTTTCGTCATTTTTCATTTTTCTCCAACGCATGTCTAATTATTTTGTTTTGTTTGTTTTTTATTCCTTCCTTTTCTTTTGTTTTTTGTTTGGTTTTCTTATTTCTTCTCCTATTTTATTTGGTTTCTTCATCACTAGACTTCATTTTTGGGTTTTTTCTTTCATTTTTCTGTGGTTTCTCTTTTGTTTTTTTTCATGATATTCATCTGTTTTCTTTTCTTTCTTATTTTCCTTCTATTCTTGTTTTATTTTTGTTTCTTTTTTATTTTGAACGGCCTTTTTTGTTTTTCTTTATTTGTTTTGAACAACTCAGGTGCAGCTGTAGTGAAACTAGGCCACTTCCTCAAGCTATCTCTTATTGGGCTGTCAAAAAAGAAAAGAAAAAGAAAACTCTCACTCTGATATGCTTGCTCATTCTGTACACTTAGTCAATGCTGCACACAGTTGCACTTGATGTACTGCTGATCAGTGACAAATTTTGCAAAACTTGTAACAACTTTATCATTCAAAAACACAAATTAGGTGTAGTCCTTTTTTTTTGCAGATGCAAATTATGTGTAGTTCATGATAACTGACCACAAGTTTGGCTTGTTTTACCCTGAAAAAGAAATACTTGGCTTATTTTAACACGATTCGTTTGACACCGTTCTGACATTGCTGGCCCGCCTGCCAGGGCCCACGGCCCGCTGCAAATCAGAGCACACGTGGCAGCCTCGGATTGGCCGAGCGACGTGGAAGCTGAGGATGAGCATTCCTCTCCGGCAGTCGAACATTGACAATACTTCCATCCAGGCAGTTCACGCTTTTTTGCAGAAAAGTTTATAAAAGAAGCCATCCGCGAAACCCACCCGCACAAATCCAAAGCAGCATTCCCCCGTCGGCTTCCACCTTCCCCTCACGCGCGCGACCTCGTCGTCGTCGCCGGCTCGGAGATCTCGCCTCGCCCGCCGGCAGCAGCCATGGACGCCGTCGACTCCGTGGTGGACCCCCTCCGCGAGTTCGCCAAGGACAGCGTCCGCCTCGTCAAGCGCTGCCACAAGCCCGACCGCAAGGGTAAATTCTCAACCGCTGAGCGTCCTCTGCCTCCTTGTCTTTGGATCCGGTTTGTTTCAGTCCAGATCTGACGCTGTTTCGCTCTCCAGAGTTCACCAAGGTGGCGGCGCGGACGGCGATCGGGTTCGTCGTCATGGGGTTCGTGGGGTTCTTCGTCAAGCTCATCTTCATCCCCATCAACAACATCATCGTCGGCTCCGGCTAGGTATGCCCGCGTCTCCTCCGATCCCGTCTCCCTCCTGCTTGCACGGTTTAGTTAGACTTGGGTCCTGTTCAGTGGCGTAGCTAGGGGGTGGCCAGGGTGGTCCATGGACCACCCTGGAATTCCCCCATAGCTTATGTATAGTGTAGTAAAAAACATTTCGTTTAAAATAAAACAAAACTTGTGTAAATATTTCTATTACCGGACCACCCTGACAAATCGGGCTGGCTACGCCACTGGTCCTGTTTCGCGGTGTGGTCTGTTGGATCTGCTGTGCGCGCGCCTGCCCCCGTGGAATTGGGTGCTGTGGGCTTCGGGACTTGGAACATGTTGAATTTTAGCACATCTTCTTAGGAAATTCCTGAAGGGGAGCCTTGGCGCAGTGGTAAAGCTGCTGCCTTGTGACCATGAGGTCATGGGTTCAAGTCCTGGAAACAGCCTCTTACAAAAATGTAGGGAAAGGCTGCGTACTATAGACCCAAAGTGGTCGGACCCTTCCCTGGACCCTGCGCAAGCGGGAGCTACATGCACCAGGTTGCCCTTTTTTTTTCTTAGGAAATTCCTGCTGTGAGCAATATTTTGTATATAAGTTAGGTTTTAGTAGATCATGCTAATTTCCTACTTTGTTAGGAGAATTGGGATGAATTCAGGGTAATCAGCTGTGGGGAACTGGGGGTTGACTCTTGACTTTTAAGTTTGTTTGACCATGTAAATCTTCCCACAAGTGCGACCGGACAAGTTGAAATTCTGAATGAATTGTTTGTGAGAAGTAATCGGTTGCTTATACTTTATAATGTTTTGATTTGATAGTAGTATCCCGAAATTCAATCACCTTTGGTCTGAATATTGGTCTCGACAACTAGAAATAGTACTCCTGTTTTGAGGAACTTGGATGTAATGAGGGTGGCGATCTCTTCCTCCGAAATTCTGACCCTGAGACTGTGAATTCGGATGATGCAACTGTAGTTTGTAACAACCTGATGCTCCCCAGAATTCGCCGACTGTACTAGGCTGATGTGTACATCCTTGATTCTTTGTTGATGGTTCTGTCCCATTACCAGTTGAATGGTCACTTCTCTATTTGGGAATCATGATTGTGTTCTAGAGAAGCCTTCTAGAAAATCATGTGCTGTCCGTGCCATTTTTCCTTTTTACCTACGGCATTACCTCGTTTTCGCGCCCATTTTCTCATTAGTGACCTTCCTCTTCTCATGTGAATATAAGCAGTGCACTAATGGACCGTTCTGTTTCGCTGCAGGTTGGAGGACGACATGATGCGGGGATAGTGCGATGCCGGCAGTTGAGCCTGCGGTGTGTCGAAGTAGGCGCCCAAAGTTTGTTCTGGACTTGTTGTTAAAGGCCTGTTTTGTGAGAAATTGTCATCAGCTTAATCTTCGTAATGAGTATAGATCTTGAAGTAGCGAGTTATAAAGTACTCCCTCCGTTTCAAAATAGATGACTCAATTTTGTACTAACTTTAGTACAAAGTTGGGTCATCTATTTTGAAACGGAGGGAGTATTTGTTTTGTCATGATTCCCTATTGGTGCAAAGCTAGATCGCTGATTGCAAGTGCTGATTACCGGTGAGACGCGCACCACTGCCAACTACTTGGGCCACACTCACGTGATTCTGAAAATATAGAAATATGAAAAACGTAAGCATATAGAAATAAGAATATGGTGGTAAGAGCATCTCCAGCCGCCCCCCGGAGCCTAAAAAGAGCAGCCTGGAGGCGAACCGGCGCTAGCTCGGCCCCTGGGAGCGACCTAACTCCCAGTCACGCCCCCAGGCGCCGGCTCCAGGATGCGAAAAATTCGAACTTGATCGTTCCTGCTCGTCACAAAAGACGCCACAAATCCGGCGATCACAAGTCACAGTTCGGCGATAGTTCGGCGATCGTATGTAGCCTGGCGTACAAAAAAGAGAGCGCCGCAAGTTCGCGTGCGCAACGAATCACTCGGCGGGGTTGGCTTCATGCGTCGGCGGAGTCAGCGTGTGCGGGCTCGGCGGTGTCGGAGCTGCTTCGGTGCTGGGCGGTGTCGGCGCGGCTTCGGTGCTGCTGGGCGGCGTCGTGGAGGCGTCATCACTCAGGCTTGGCGGCGGCGTGGGCGTGGGCGCGGGAGTTGGCGTCGACGTCGTCGGCAGCTGGTTCAGGATGAGGCCGCGCTCCACCATGTGCCTTGAGCTTCTCGTCGTTGCTCTGGAGCATGTCCGCCCCGCCCATCAGAAAAGCCAGGTCGGTGTTCCTCTTCTTCGCGGCGACGTTGGTCCGCAGCAGGTCGAACTTGATGGTGCTGTTCGTCAGCAACGACGACCACCGCGCCGCGGTTTTCTCTTCACGCAGGACGGCCCGGGCCTGTGCGTCGGCAAAGTAATGCTCGATGGACTCCTGCACTCGCGCGGTAGCCGCGTCGGCGTGTTTCCCCTTCTTGGCCCCTTTGTTGCCGTCCGGCCGCCCCTCTAACGCGCTCGGAGTCGGCGCGTCCGGCTTTATGTCTCCTTGGCCTTGTCGAGGGTGCGCCGGACTTCCGCCCACTTCTCGCACTTGTCAATGCGCTTGTAAACGTGGAGGTACTTGAATTCGGCGTCGCGGTTGTCACGCCGATACAGGGCGAACATGCGCAGCAACTGCGCGGAGGAACAAACAGTTGGCGGGCATAGACGACGAAGAGAGGCGGGAGAACGGCGTGGCATACCTGATCCTCAACGCTGGCGCCACTCTTCGGGCGAGCCGCGACCTCCTCGACGACCCCATGCCATTTGTTGCACGCCCCCTGGATACGCCCCTAATGGTTCGCCATCGCCTTGGAGCCGCGCTGCATGTTGACGCCTTTGAAGTAGGGGTTGACGAGTTTCCGCTCGTCGAACTCGGCCTTGATGCGGTCCCAGTACGTCTCGAAGCTCTGGTTCGTGCCGGTGGTCGGGTTGAGGCAGACGACTTTCCATGCTTCGGCGAGGCATTCCTCCTCCTTGGACGCCCACTTGATGCGCGGCTCGCCTGGCCTGGCCGCCTGCTTCTTCTTCTTGCGCCCCTTCGTCGGAACAGGCGCCGGCTCCTCCTCCTCCTCCTCCTCCTCCTCCTCGTCCTCCTGCGCCTCCTGCTCGTCCTCGCCATAGACGTAGCCGAGCTCGCCGTCCATGCCGCCGCTGAGATCCACCGTCTCGTCCTGGGTGACGAACCCGGGAGACATGGCGGCCGCGGCCGAACCTGTTGCGATGATGTCGTCCATGTCGGCTTCGGTCTCGTCGGTGTTGCCGAGGTGCGAGAAGGGCAGCGGGCCACGGCAGAAAGGGGGCGTCGGTGAGGACGCGTAGGCGGGCGGCGAGTAGTTGTATGGAGGGTACTGCACGCCGGCGAAGGCGGGGCGAGGGTGTGCGCTGGGCCGGGTGTCCATGAGGAAGGTCATGTTTGGGTTGAACCCACCGTGCGCGTCCCCGTCGGCGTAGCCCGGCGAGGGCGATCCCCATGGCTGCGGAGAACCGACGCCTTGCTGTCCCCAGGGCGCGTACTGGGCGTGGCTACCGGGTGGATTCATCATCCCCGCCTGGTCCGCCGATGAGGCAGCCGCAGCCGCGCGCGCCGCATTGTCGCGGGCCTTCTTGGCGATGGCCCTGTTCCGCCGGTCGGCGGTGACAGCCTCGCGTCGCGAACTTCCGCCCTCCATTCGGCATTTGGCATGCCCGGTGGCTTGGACGGCGGCGCCCTCGGCTTCCTCTGCTTCGACTGGGCGATGGTGCCGGTCGCGGTTGCCGCCGCGCTGGGACGACGTACTTCTTCGGTGGCATGGCGGCCGACTGGAAGGCGAGCGGGAGGGAGTTTGGCGGGAGGAAGGAAGAGAATGGCGGGAGGAAGGCGAGCGGGAGGGAAGTGGGGGAAAAGCGGCAAGAAACGGCGGGAAGAGGCGCTCGACTCGCCGACAGGGCGGACCCACGCGCCCTTTTCGCTTGTGCCGGCTCCCCAGGCGCCCCCTAGGGCGCCGGGTTCGGCCTGGGTCCGCCGGCACCAGTTTTGGCCCGAGCCGGCGAAAAACGGGCTTCTGGAGGCGTGACTGGGCCGTTTTTTCGGCGTCGGCGCGGCAAAAACACCTGGGGAGGGCCTGTTGGGGCGCGGCTGGAGATACTCTAACATATGTATAAAATAAAACATTCTTGCTCAAAGAAAATATATGTATAAAACAGAGGGTTGAAAAACACATTAAAGCTTTAAGATGTGGTCGATATCCATCATTTTTATGTTGGCTTGATATGTGCAACCATCGACGAAATCAAAAATACAATTCCAAACTCCATCGTTTTTTCGCACTTTTTTTCCGAAAAGCTAAGAAAGGCCAGTGAAAAACCTAAAAGTCAAAAAAAAAGGAAATATGAAAACCGAATGAGCGCTCCTCAAGTAGTTGCTCTCCGAAGTAATTATTATTGAGATCAAAACAAGGAGGCTCCCGAAGGAGACCATGTATTTGTTTGTATGATTAATTATTATTTATATATCATGTAAAGTAATTGTGGTGCAGTAATGTGTACTAATAAGTTCTACTTTCTTCGTTCCACAATATAAGACGTTTACAAATCATAGTGTGGATTTTGTACCAACACAGAGCAGGTACATCACCCAATTCTATACTTGAGATTTGTGCTTCACTTTACTGAGCAGGTATATGAGTAAGGGCTTTTGGAGGCTGAGCTCCGCGGAGCTTGTTTTCAAAATACGAATTTCCACTTTGTGAAATTTTTTGTATACACTCACACATATTTATTGCGTATGTGCAAAGATTCATAGCCACAGAAAAAAGACAAAAATGTATTTCTAAAATGGGCCGATATTTTTGTTGTTGGGCCGGAAATTTGTTCTTTTTGTACAGTCTACAAATCACAAAATTTTCAAATGATTTTTTCACACATGTGTATGGAAATCATATCAGTTTCATGGAATTTTTTTAATTTTTTTAAACTTCAAAATATGACTTTTGATTCTTTCCAAAATACCGAGCTCCGTGGAGCTCGGCCTTCGTTGGCCTTCGTTGGCCTTCGTTGGCATTTTCCGGCAGGTACATGGTCTATATGCACCACCTATTCTATACTTGAGATCTGTGCTTCACTTTACCGAGCAGGTACATGGCCTATATAAACCACATGCACACAGATCATGCACATTTCTTATAGGTGTTTTTTTTAGAAAAAATCTTGAACATTTTTTATTTTCAAACTTGTTAAAAATTCAAAAATAATTTTAAAATCTGGGACACTTTTTAAACTGACAATTTTTAAACTACATGAATATTTTAAACGTTTTCTAAATTCAAGGGGTTTATTAAAATTTCTGCACATTTTTTTAAAATCATTATTTGTTTTTCAAATTTTTAGAAATGTAGAAACATTAAATTAGCCAACATTTTTTAGAAAGTTGTGAACAATTTTAAAATTCCATTAAAAATTAAAATCGACATTTTTTGGAAAATCTGGAACTTTTTATTTAATATGTGAACAATGTTTTAAAACTTCCACAATAGCTACTTTTGGAAAGAAAACCTTGCTCTAAACCTGTCATCCTAGCATCGTAGCCAGATTAAATTGAATAATAATCAGACCAGTGTGTGTTTGTTCACTCACAACTCGCTACAGGCAAAGATGGTGACCTCATACAACCTAGTACATGCATAGTTTTTTCAAGAAACAAGGACCCGGCCGAGTTTCGGGCTAAGCTCTACAAAATGCCAAGCCAGGTCTGGGATATTTTTAGCCGAGTAACATGGTAAACAATTATTCCATATTTAAATACAAAATGAATCATCACAGGACAAATTAATGATCCATTACAACTGTGTTTCTAAAAACACAAAATCCCCATTTCACTCTTTCTTGAGGAGAAAGTTGAGGCCGAAGCTCATTGAAGATGCCATGCTTTAGGCGCGGAGCAAGTGGCCTCATATATTACCTAATACATTGATAGGTTTTGTTAGAAACAAGGACGGGGCCGAGTTTTGATCTAAAAATGTGAAGCCGGGCCTGACACCTGTCCAACCGAGCAACATGGTATAAGACAACTTTTGTATTTCAAACTACATAAATCATATTGTGGCAAATTAATGAATCATTACACCCTTTTTTAGGTCCGATGAATTATTACACCTATTTCTCTAAAAAACAATCCCTCATTTCACTCTTTTGGGTAGAAAAGCGAGGTCGAGCCCATCCCTAATGTCGGGCTTTCGGTCCGGGCTGCCCATGCCCAGCTTTACCGTGGGGCATGATACACCCTAAATTTCGGTGCTAAAGGTCTCATTCATAAAAATAAATAGAAAAGGTTGCTTTCCATCCAATACCTCCCTTCTTCAAGACAAAACCTAAACTTGTATTCATAATCGCATAAACATTCAATTGGTTATGCTCCTTTTTACATCACATGACGCAAAGAAAAATCCACGCCACACGAGGAAACCTCCCTTTTTTCTGTTCGAAAGGATGATAATAATCACATATAAAGAACCGGTCAAACGGAACCCGTACGATCCGAACCGGACCCGAACTTTCAATACCTTTTCTAAAACTCGTGGATTTTTCACATATGTTTTAAAAAAAAACTCTTTTCCCTAAAATGAATGAAATGCATTATGAGCCGGCCTGGCCAGAGTGAAACATGAGCTCCTGCCAAACCAAACATATGTTGAAACATGAGCTAAGTGAGAAGATGTTCCTATTACTAGCATATATTGTAGGCACCAGTAGAGTAGGATTGATGCCTATCTACTTGTGATTTTACAGCCGTCGGGCGTTGGGTACTTGGGTGGGTAAATAATTGAAGAGGGAGGAGATACACACGGTAGAGCACTAGCGGTCACGTGCCTCGCTTCCTCTTCCGGCTCGCCGCGCCGCGTGCAGCAGCAGCTTTACCCTCCCCACCAATTGCCCAAAACGATCAACCCCAAGGACTGCTCCCACGCCGGGCCGGCCGCCGGCCGGGGTTGACACACCCACTCCGTTCCACTCCCCACGGCGGCGGCGGCGCCGGATGGACATGAACGGAGCTAACCAAGGTACGGCCGCTCCATGGTTCCGGCCGGGCAAGCCTCTCTTCGTCCTGCTGGTCAGCAAGAAACGCCTCTCTTTTTTCTTCTCTTTCGATTTTTCTCACGGCTGTCTGCTTGCTCGCGCTGGCACACCGGCTGTCAGGCTGCGGCGAGGACTGCGACGCGGAGGGCTGCGAGCGCGGGGCGGACGGCTGCCAGGAATGCGAGTGGTGGAGGCTGCACTGCTACTGGAGCCACGCTGGCGACCACCCGAGGCAGTTCTCCCTCGTCGCCGGCGACGATTTCGCGGACCATATGGTACGGGTTCAATGTCGCTTCCTTCCTCCCTCCCTTCCGATGTCTGTCTGTCTGTACTCTGTCGTCATGAGAATAATGTTGGTTGGGGTAATGGTCAGAATCTCGCTGAAAAATAATGTTTGGTTTCGTTCTAGCCTTGGTGCCTGATGCTCTTCATTCTTGGCAAAGTTCAGATTTATGAGTCCATTAATATCAGGGAGACGGGCATTATTTCCTTTCTCTGGGATTTCAGCTCACGGGTTAAACATCTTTAAGTTCAGTTCACATACAGAAACTAGTATTTTACCTGCAATGTACTGTAGATGGCAAATATGGCGCCCCCAAAATTTGTCTGATCCTAATAAAGAGTTTCTTCTTGATATGTCCAATGTGTCCAGATTCCTGAAGCCCCAAAATTTTACCAGATATATTGTTTGAACTAGTAGAATCTAAGGCTGAACTGAACCAGGGACATGTTACCCATATTTTCTTGCAAAAAAGTATTCACATTTTTGATAGGACTATAGAGTAGTGGAGATATCCAAGTATTTGACCTCTGAATGTGTAAGATAATTGATTGTCAAGGTTAGATTGTTATTCCTGTGCTTGAGATAAATCAAGCTAAGCAAGATCCACTTGCCACTTAAGATCATTGCTCTCAGCTTTCTGCACCATCAAAGTGTTCATTCTACAGTAATCCTGCAACCTGAATTCTTTCTGTCTGAATTTCCCACAACCAGTGAAACATATGTCTCTAAATAACCAAGTGTACATTTCTTCTCCTTGGACAGCGCATACGACCGCCGGTTGCAAGCCATCTGAGAAACTTGATCACTGAGTTCGAGGAGATCCAACTTGAAGCTCCTGATGGCCGTGTGTACCCTGTTAAAATCGGTTGGGAGTTTGGTGACATTGTTCTTAGGTCTGGATGGCACGACTTTGTCAAGGCGCATCACATAGAACAAAACTCCTCCATCCGGTTTGTGTACCGTGGGAACTCCAGCTTCGAGGTTCACATATCCGATTCACCCGGTCACGGCAACTCTTCTCCACCACCTCCTGGTGATTGTCATGTGCCGAATGGTGAAGTCAATTAGGACCTTCAAGTCGTCGAGTGCTTTTGGTAACGCTTTTCTGATGGTTATAACACTCTTTTTTCTTGATGTGCAGAACAGGTGGTGCCTGATCCTGCACATGTTCAGACATCAATCAACATTGACTATACCGCATTCCCTGGGACCAGGCTAAGCCATGAACAAGAGAAGAAAGTGCTAGAACTAGCTCAGAGAAGCATGAGGTCTGAATTTCGTCTGCATGTGGCAGCTGTGAACAAAAGGAATGCCAACGGGGACTGCCATGTTGTAAGTTACATCCTTCCCCACATAATTTCCTGCTTGTGTCTGTGACTCCGACCGATCCATAGGCTATTAATTAATCCCAGCTTGTGTTCTTGCAGTACATACCCTTGACGCTTTTGGACAGTTTCAAAGAGGGGATAACTGAAGCTCCAATTCAGCTCAAAGCCCATAGCAACGACATGATATATGTTGTTGGCGCAAGCAAGCATGGTGACGATCAAGTAATCCTCCAATCTAAGTTGAGTCATTTTGTAGATGGTCACCGCATGCAAGACAACGACCTCCTCGTCTTTAGAAGCAAGGGGAAAGCCCAGCTCGAAGTTCTTGTCCTTGACCCGAGCGGTTGTGAGAAAACCTGGTTTGACACGGGAAACTCTTCAAACGTTTCCAGAGAAGGCCGTCGTGCACACGCTCAGAACACGGCTTCAACATCCTTCGGTTGGGCTAAATCAGGTCAGAGCAATGCACAGCTGCCATATATGTGCATTCCTTCTCTTCATTTCACCACATTTTGGATGACTTTTGTGCTCATTGTGTGAACACCATAAGTAAGCATGGAATGTTTTTCAGGACTCCAAGCTCGCGAGTCGAATGAAGCAGGTTTACAAGCTCCTAGGTCCAACAACTACATATCAACCCAATCGACCCCTCTACATAGCCAACAGAAAGAGAAAGTCGAAGAGAGGGTTCGGGCAATTGGTTCCCAATTTCCTGTGTTTGTTAAAGTGGTTAGCTCCAGTGAGGTTGTTACCAAAACTTCTCTGGTGAGTTCAGATCGATACCACAACCAATACGTATAATCTGTAGTCGGTTTTTTGTTTTGTCACCCCACTACTTTTGCGATTGCGTTTTCAAACAGTCAAACTCACACGCACATAACCCATTTCTCACCTAAAAAACTTGCCACTGCAATTTTGAAGTAAAAAAATGCGCAGTTTTCTTCCTTTTTACCGGAGAAAGGCTTTCGCCCCGCTTCATATATAAAGCAATGAACTTTTCTTCCTTTTGCGGAATGAACCATTGATCCAAGGCTGATCGTCGTATCTGACACTCTTTCGCGCTCTTGGGCAGTACTTGGGCCCGGAGTATGCTTCGGCATGTCTCCTGACCCAGCCAGGGCGCCTCCGCCTCCTGCTGGACGGCGACGACAGGGATTGGGACTGCATGTTGGGCTTGAGGAAATCTAACAAAACTTGGTGGATCGACAGAGCCTGGCCGAAATTCATCTCGGATGTCGGGCTGGAGGAAGATGACATCTGCCTCTTCGAACTGACGGACACGAGCAGTCTCACGATGAAGGTCCATGTGATCCGCAAGTCGGATATACCGGCGCCATGAGAGAGTTTGACTGAAGAATGGCCTGATGCTAGATAGAGCCTGTGTCTAACTGATGGACCCTACACTTTTGCTGACTCCTTGTGCTATTGTTGCTGATCCCTGTATTGCTGCTTGTTTAGCAGCCACCTCATGAACAACTACCTATAACTAACTAGTGATGATTCAGATTTCCACCATCTCTCTCTCTCTCTCTCTCTAGTGAGGTGACAAAAAATCCTGTTGTGTTGTGTTTCCTACTCCCATGTGATGCTTCTTCAGCTGGGACTAGGATGCGTCATTTTTTTCAGTCAAAACTGTTGCAAAGGTACCACATGAATAGTGATATTGTGCAAGATGACATGAAATTGTTATAAGTAGATGCGCAAAAGAGCACTCAACTCAAAAAAAAGAAGCAAAAGAGCACTCAAGTCTGCGTTCACTAAAAAAGAGCAGAAGAAAGGGTCCCAGATGATGTTGTCATCTATAAGATTTTAAATGCAAAACATCCGCCAAATTTTAAATGCAAAAAAACTGAAACTAGAATCAAAGTGTTTTCCCTTCTCCTTATACCCCCACATGGAAAACAGGTTCCGTGTAAAAATGCAGTAACAGTAACAGCTCGGTCTCTCTCTAGTGAGCAGCTCATCACCTCGTATACAATTTTCTACTGTAAGTATTTGGCAAGACTGTCGACCAACATTCAGAGTTGCAAAGGCGTCTGAGCAGAATTTCTCACATTCAACAGGCATCTTGGACAAGCACTGATCTCCATTGATTGATTAGGGTTAGGATGAGTTGGCTGGACGACAGAGAGCGGTCATACCTCGAGAACCAATGCCCAAGATCGCGGCAGGAGATGGTGACGCGATGCGGCCGGCGTTGAAGTCGGAGGCGGCGAGGCGGAGGGCTGGGGGGATGTGAGGCATCGGCGGGGCTACGGCAACGGCAAGGCGGCGGCGTCGAGCTAGGGCACCGAGGAAGAAGAGGGAACTTCTCAGCGGGAGAGCGTACGCTGTAACAAAGGTGCGGCCGAAGCAGAGCAAAGCAGAGGAAGCAGAGCACCCCCTGATTTTCCTTTAGAAGAGCTACAAATAACTCGTAACAAAATTTATTGCTATTAAATTCAAGCCACATGGCATACATTTAGTCACTATCTCAAATACAAATAATTATTGTTTGACTTAAATAATTTGAGCGGATGGAGTACCCGTCCTAATTATTTGTCTTAGATTTCTTTAAATACGGATGTATTTAGACACGTTCCGTATCTAGAGAAATATAAGATAAATAATTTGAGCGGATGGAGTACGATTCTGCATCTGTGCTCTCATTTCCATCATCTCACTGTTTGATTTTCAACCTCAATCTTGTTGACTCTCCTCCCTAGACCAATGTATTTCATAGCATGATCTTGAATTGCCTCTTTTTTCCTTGCCTTCCCATTCATTGGCAACTCATTTCATTCACAAGCTTTGAACAATCCAACGGCCTAAGAAAGCTCCTCCAAGTGCCGGCTTCGTGAGAAGATCACTTTAGTTTAGATTCTGGAAAAAAGTTCTTTTGAATTAAGAAAAACACACTAGTACAAAAACAAGCATTAATAGCGGGCCTCGAAAACGGTTGTGACCAAACATAACAAAGTCGCCTGTAACACCCACACCAAAGTGGTTATTTTTTTCATATAAAAAGCTCTGCGACGGTAGGAAATCTGAAACCGCCTGTAGGAAAGATTGGAGGCGGTGTGGCAGTTTCAGTGAGTACCTAGGGGCGCACCCTCTTCCTTCTCTTTGTGTACCACATATTCATTTTCCTTCCATTTTCCTTTCCTTCCCTGATCCCATGCCAAACCCTAGCACCACCGCCACAATGTTCACCTCGGCGAGCACGCCGACTCTTGAACACTTCTTCACATGTGACTGTCGACGACCTAGTTTCCGTCAAAAGGTGGAGGTGCAGTGGCATATCAGCCCATTCATGGCGGTGTAGTGACAGACCGTCCCATCCGAGATGGCGCAGTGGCATGTCAGCTCATCCGCAGCGGCGCGGTGGCAGATCCAATCCGGCTATGCTATCGACCAAGTGATGGAGCTAAATCCAGCAAATCTCGGGTACGGGGTCCTGATCTGGTAGCTTGGAACGATGGTAACATGAACAAGGGGACATAATGTTTTACCCAGGTTCAGGCCCTCTCGAAAAGTTAAAACCCTACGTCCTACTTTTGTTGTATTGATTGGGAAGTAACGAGTACATGATTGATCTACCTTGAGATCATGTGTCTCTAAGTTGTCCTATATACGGCCTAACCCCAACGGCTTATATAGATACCGGGGTACCTAGGGTTACAATGGTCGGTTGCTATAAGAGGAAAATGTTGCACATCGACATGGCCGCCGACCTGGAGACCGATCTGCAGTGGGCGCGAGACGACTATGTCCGGGATGAAATGGAGCGCCAGCGCCACGCCCTCAAGGAGATCGCCGCTCGGCGCCGCGGCCGGGACGAGGACAGCGTCGTCATCCTCGATGACAGCGGTGATGAGGCGCCAGCGCCGTCCAACCCCGTCCGCCTCGGCACCCAGGACAGGGCTGCAGCAAGGACGGAGGCGTCCAAGACGGCGACGACTACACCGCCTTCTACCGCCTCCTCGGCATGCAGTAGGCGGCGTCGGCGGTGTAGTTTTTTAGCTTTTTAATTATGTCTATTAAATTTGTACAAATGAATGAAAACTGCTTGAATTTGCGAAAATGCCTTTTGGAGCTCGGCCTCCATAGAGGCCGGTTTTTGAAAAACACAAAATTCATGAAAATTCATATTTTTACAATTCAAAAAAACTGAAAAAAAATTACAGATATACATGGAGGCATAACACACATGTGTGTAAATTTTTAGGACGAAATACGTTGAAATGAAGGCTGTGCAAAAAAGACAAATCTGAGACTTTTTAACACATGTTACTATTCATCCTCAAAGTCCAGAAATTTGTCTTTTTGTACAGGTCGCATTTCGAAGTATTTCATCTTGATTTTTTACACACACATACATTTCATCCGTGTATAGTTGCATATTTATTTTCAGAATTTTTTGAAGTAAAAAAGTTTGAATTTTGAATTTTTCAAAAATAAAGGGCTCCATGGAGCTCGCTCACCAAAACGCCCTACTCCTGAATTTGGTCCTAATTCGTGTCATTTTCGTCAAAATTTAGCTGAATTTTAATTTCAAATAACGGCTTCTGGGGCGAACTTGGGATCCGTTCCTAGTAAAAGTGGATAATCAACAATGCAACATATATGGGATCCTTTCCCACTACCCGCCTAGTTTGTAAACACAAATCTGTCTACGCGTTGACGTGGTCTTTGATGTACAGTAGTATATCTTTGACAGTCGTCTGCATGTTAATTCAAATTACATTTTTGTATAGAAAATGTTGCCAGGCAAAATGGATGAATCAGGACAGACCAATATTCATACCAAGACTCACAATAAACATGCTGACATAGTCTTTTAATACGCATCTTTGACCGCCACGTGCATGTTAAAAAAAAGACAACAAAAGGTTCAATTATATTTAACAATCTAATGATGTATTTTTTGCAGGGAACAATCTAATGATGTTATTACTGCATACAGGTTATAGAATATAGATGCACGCCAGATCTTTTCTTCTGATAAGCTACACGGTATGTCTTTCCTAACAACAGAAATCTGGGTTACATATCAAAGTCTCAATCTAAGAATACACGAATATTAATGGAAAAAATACTCAAATGACAATCTACTTATGCCCAAAAGAAAAGAAAAAAATTGCATCTGACTCTGAATTCGTGATACTTGTCTTACTTATTCCTAATCATTCCACTAATTCGTGATACTTCCAGACATGTACAGAAGAATCAGTTGCGCAACACAAATCACAAGAGTACACCAGCTTTGCGACAAAGAGGTAGCCCGAATAGAAATGTGGAGCTTCATTTGTTGCAGCATCCAATCAGAGTACGTGACTTGGGCTCCATAACCAAAGGCGCATCTCGGTTTAGGCATCTAGGACTTGACGGCCGGCGTTGTAGCTGAAATAGATGACCGGAAAAAGAATTAAGCATATGCACATCTTTTGATCTACTGCTCACCAAGACAAAAAGTACAAACTTGTTAATAGTACCTGAGCCTGCCATATCTATTTGCTCGTCTCGTACCATATGCTGCGGATAAAGTCTTGTCATCTCCAGTATTGGACGGTTGGGGTTCGCCTCGGCCATGCTCTTGAAAGCATCCTCCGTAGCCTCTACTTCTGCCGCCGTCGAGCGATAGCAGGCTAAGCTGACAGTGAGGCGAGCAAGGCTGGAGAGGCGTTGGATGCCAAAGTCGAAATCGACCGCAGCAGATTTGGGCTTTCTGATGAAGTCGTCGAGTATAAGCTCCTTGAGCCTCGGCATAGCCCCCGGTTCAAATAAAACTCCCATACGACTACCGGAAAGCTCAAAACTCTGCAACTGTTGAAATCCTTCACGCGTGATGATGAACCGCCCAGCGTCGTCTGTTCCCGGTAAAGACAGTGTCAAATCGATCAGATTGGGTATCAATCCAATCATCTCAATATCCTGCTGCTCTATCTTCGGATCGTAGGAAACCAACCTGTGTAGGTTGGGAAGTGACGCGAGCCATCTGCTAATCCGGCTGATATCTTGTTCATATACAAAAACCTCCTCGATACAACCTAAAGCAGGGAGGAACGGCTCTTCTCCATCCTTTTCTCTCAGATAATAATCAATACTCAGGGAACGGAGGCCGCATTCGTCCAGTTTACAGAGAGAGGACACCAGCTTTTCCTTGGACTCTTCTAATTTGTTGCCTTCAATCCCATGAGTGTACAAGTTAATCTTCAGCTTTCTCAGATTTGTTAGTTTGCCGAGCTCTTCCGCATGCTTCAAATGCAAGGCACCAACGCAGTCAAGCTCTTGCAAGTTCATCAAGTTTCCCAACCCATCTGGAAGCTTACAATCGCAGCCAACAATCAAACGTGCCAGTCGTTGTAGCCGACTTGTGCTTTCAGGAAGCTCACGTAATCCATCGGATGTAACTAGCGTCTCTAGATACAGCAACTCCCCAATTTGCCTGGGAAGCTCCGTGATTCCTGTAAAAGAGATATCCAAGTATCTCAGCTGATAGAGTCTTTCAATGTCCTTGATATGATGATTTCTCAACTGACCGCAGTTTTGCAAGTCTAGCACGCGCAAGCATTTTGACCTCCCAAGCGAAGGCAATAGCTTGATATCCCCAAAAGCACTGATTGACCGAGCGTGTGACAGATCCAATTGCTCCACGATTTCTTCATCCTCATTCCCCATTAGAGAGAGCCGACGAACTATGCCATTAGGCTTGCATTGTTTCTTTAGGACGGTACACATGTTCTCTTCGGAGGATTTGTCAATTAGGAAATCAAGGATGGTGTCATGGACTCGGCAATACTCCGTCTTGCCGTCATACCCTATGTAGTCGGGCTGTATTAGACTTCTGTTTACAAGCTGGTGAAAATATTCCTCTCCTAATTCCATGAGATCTTGTCCACTTTCTCCATGGATAAAGCCTTCAGAAATCCATCTGCGTACTAACCGCTTCCTTCCAATCAATTGGTCTTCAGGAAACAGAGCCAGGTACAATAAGCAGCTTCTTAGGTGGTGGGGAAGATCAAAATAACTAAGAGATAATATGTAATTCATGGTCTCTATTATATCACTTTTGACCTTTGAAGAGTGTATTGAATGTCGCACCCGATCCCACTCTTCTTTTGTTTCCCTTGTTGTGGCCAACAAGCTAGAAATGGCATTGATGGCCAGAGGTAGACCACGGCATTTTTTCAAAATATCATTGGCAGCTTCTTTCAAGCTATCAGGACAGCTTTCTTCACAGCCAAATATCCTCTTGAAAAACAATTTCTTTGAGTCAGCCTCACTGAGTGGTTTCATCTCATAGACAAGATCTTCACTAGAAGGAGAGCAAGATTTGGCAACATCAACTATACGTGTTGTGATAATTATTCTGCTGCCCAATGTATTCTTGACAAATGCACATTTCAAAGTTTCCCATGTTCCTAACTCCCATATATCATCAATTATGATGAAGTACCTGCAACACAGTTTTATGAATATACGCATTAGAGCTCATTAGATATTTATAGTAATACCTATCAAGTAACGTAAAATCCCGAAACAATGTCACATCTGTGTGCATCCTAGATATAATACACCTTGATGTAATTGTCTAACATCAATAAAGATGTCATTATCTAAAACATACTTGTACGATAAGTGAAATCCTCAGAGCATCTCACAATAATACACAACTACAAATTGGGAAGAAACTCAAAGATAACAACTCCACACATAGTACTAGGTACAAGCAACTCCAACGCGCCGGCGCATTTGGTCCGCGCGTGTCCGTTTGAGTCGAAATGGACAAAAACGCCAGCCCAACACGCGGACACAAACCCAAACCACGTCCGCTCGGTGTCCATGTGGACACATTTCCAACCCAAATTTGCACCTGATTTGCGTCCACACGAACACGAGATGGACGTGCTGCGCGTCCGCCTCATGCCCGCGTGTCGGCCAACCAACTACCACCGCAGTCATAGTCAATGCAGCCCACCTACCTCGGGCCCGCATGGCAGTGACTAGAAGTGTCCAAATCGCATCCTTTTTAATTGCAATGGTGCGGCGGGGCCGGCCTTATCCACTTCTCCTCCCACTCCAGTCCACATCTGCTCCCTCACCGACGACAGAAAACCCTAGTCATCATGGGCTTCTTCGGCAAAGGCAAGGGCAAGGGGAAGCACGACCACGAGGCTGGCTCAGCGCAAGGACCGGTGAGGCCGCCGACGAAGGGGTGCGCATTGGTGTCGGCGTCATGGGACGGGAGGGCGACAGCGCCACGGGACCGTGCAGTACCACTAGGAGTACCGCGTCCCACTGTCGTGGCTGGACGTGAACCTCCCCCACGGCTGGCACCTCGACCCCCACCGCATTTCGGTGTCGTCCGTGGCGTGGTTTGAACGTCCGCGAGCCAAGAAGATCCGAGACGGGTGTGCTCTCCTGACGTCGGAGCAGTTCTGCGACCCCGCCTACACGCTAGACTCCCCTAACTGGGACGTCCGGTTCACCACCGAGCACGATGTGTGCCGCCACGGCGCCGTCCAGCTCGAAGCACGCCCTCCACTGCCACCGCCGGTGGTCAAGCAGTAGGGTGAGGAGGAAGAGGCGGCGTTCCTCGAGGCGTTGGAGGAGGCGACCCAGCGCGCCATTGAGGAGTCCCAGCCCGGGGACTCCTGGTGGCCTGGCCTCGAGGACGCACTGCAGTTGTCGGCTGCGAGCGACAACGTCTACCTGCCACCACCACCGGCCCCATCGTAACCGCCCGCGCCAGCGTCGGCACCACCCGCGCCCACCAGCGTCTACCAATGGCAGGGCATCGTCCGGGAGTGGGTGAGCGCGCCGCCTGTTTGGCTGGGCGCGACAGAGGAGGAGGCGGCCTATCTCACGGCGTGGAAAGACCACACGCTGGAGGAGGAACAGGAGGACGACCAGGTCCGCATGCAGCGGGAGCCCGAGGATGAGGAGCACCGGCTTCATTGGGCGTACGAGGAGGAGCGCGCGCGGCGCCAAGCAAAGCCACCGCGGCAGCAAGCGGCGTTGGTGGCCTACCAGCAGGCCTTCCTGTGGTCTGAGCCGCCAGCATTCTTCGATCTCACCCGCTCCGACGACGAGGATGACGCCTAGGGCTGCAGGCTGGGGCCATAGTTTTTTTATTAATGTTTAATTATTTATTTTGTTGCAGGCTGTGGACTTTGACCGGTTTTAATATGCATTTTTATTTTGTTTAATTATTGTAAGCTTTTTAAGTTTTTTTAAATGCCCACACAGACTAATGCGTAGGCCATATTGGGCGCACCCACGCACCCAATGGCAAAACCGGACACACCCGTCCGCTCGGCCGATCCAAATGGACAAAAAGTAAACAAAAACTCCGTCGGCATGTTGGAGTTGCTCTTAGATACAATTTGGTCGCAATATAAGGAAAAAAACATTTCCATAGGAGGCAAACAAAAAATAGCAAGATTTAACAACCAAGAGGAAAAATTATGAATTCCTTGACGACATGCTCAGGCCGAGTCAAGGCAGCTGTTGCCAGTGGCAAGGTACAATGTTTTGCCACTGCCATGTTCGCAAGAGGATAGATATCGAAACAATGGTGGGGATTACCTATTTTCTTTTGTCTTCTTGGTAACAAGTTATTTCCTCATGATTGGTAGGATGACATATTGAGTGGGTCTGCGCCTCAATTTGTCATGCAAATTGCTACGAAACCAGGAAAGAAGCAACAAACTACGGTTATCATTTTTTTACGCTAGTCAGGCTGGTCCGATCTGACCATGATTAATTCCTCTATTAATTCTTCAATATTTGATATCCATTCAGGATTATAATACTGATAACCGTAGGTTTATAGCCTCTAGAAACCCTATGTTCTTAAAGTGGCTAATCACAAACCTAATGTACAGCATATCCGGTAACAGTGGTCTGCACGCTTTGGGTCCTTAGAAGATAGATATATTTGCAGTCATGTAGTGCGTGCGGATATTTGTTTGTGAAAAAAAAGGGAATTGCATGTAGTCTATTGTTTTCACTGGCGCCATGTCACAATTATTTAATAAACAGAACATAGCCGCAAGTTTGACAAACCTGTGGCAATCAATTAGAAAATGTGTGGCGCCAGAAATCCGCATACAGATTTTAGCTATATCTTCTAGTGAACAGATCGACATAAGTTGCAAGACACAATGACTTCAAATTTTAAACGCAGTCATACAAGTTGAGGACGAATGTAAATCACACAAAACAATCTTCATTAGCAAAATTCTAGGCATTAAGCAATGTTACTTTGTAGCAGATCTCACATATATACCTTGTGTCTTGGAGGAATTCTCGAATCTTGTCGATGATGAGTTGTATATCATCTAATCTAGAGCAAGCATCGTCTTTCTTGGTGATTTGTGATAATATAGATCTTAATATCGCCTTCATGTCAGGCTTGCGTGAAATCGAGACAAAAGCCCCGCAGTCGAAGGTCGCTCCAAGGTTGACCCGGATCTGGTTGGCGAGCGTGGTCTTGCCCAACCCTCCATATCCAACAATAGAGACAGATTTAAGTGACTGGCCCTCTTTCTCATTCAGCCACTTGACAAGTTCATCTTTTGGTCCATCAATTCCGACGAGCTCTGTGGCGTCTTTGTAGACTGCACGAAGTCGAGGGTCGACCTTGTCTTTTGCCGGCATAGAGGAGGAGGAGTCGTCAATCTTGTACCTTGAGTGGCAACAAATCGGATAGATGGATGCAAGCATCAGCTCAGTCGCAAATCTGATGGTAGGTACTAATAGTACTGTAAAGAGAACCAGATCTGGTACCTTAAAAATCTGTCGCTGACATCCTTAATTTCTTTCTTGATGTCTTTGACCTTCTTGGCGATCCCGCGGCGGGTCTTGATGTCCGGCAGCAAGTTCTTGCACTTGTCCATGAGCTTGGCGACGCCATGAGCCGCCTCGGAGCAGGAGGACTCGTGTTCCACGAGGACCATGAACTTGTCGATGTTGTCCTCTATCTTGTAGGACATCTCCCGCACCGCCGTCACACGCAGCTTTGTTGGTTCGTCAGGCTCCTCCAGATCTGACATCTTGAGGAGGAACGCGCACATGACCTCCAGCTCGTCCTTGAGGAACTTGATGTCCCCACGGACGTTCTTGAGCAGCTTGTATTCATCTGTCAACATAGCTCCCAACTTCCGGAGGAGGGAACCCATTGCCCCTGTGGATGCGCTCACCAGAACTCCCGCCATTGTTGCTCTGCTCTCTATCTCTGTGTGTGTGTGTGTGTGTTGATTTGGGCTTGCAGATGGCGATGGCAGTGGAGAGCAGGGGAAAAAAGAATCCTTTGTCTATGGAGCCGACAAGACAAAGCGATTCACATGGTATACAGCACGAAGACAGCTTTGCAGGGACACATGTGCTACTTACTGCTCAAGATATAAAGCGTGGATTCTTTCTACAGTCTCGTCCACTACTTGCCTCAGCAATTACTTTGCTCGGTCCGACTACCAACGACTTTGCTCCGTTAACAGCGTCTCCAACGCAGCGATACATTTCATCTGCCCGCATTTGTTTAGGTCGTTGTGGATGGCGATTTCGTCCGTTTTTTATTCGTTTGGGTCGGCCGCCCGCCCGACGTCCGTCCTTTTTTAGATTTGAGTCGGCAGCGCGTCCAACGCGCCGAACCATACGTGCCGGCATGGTCGGCTGGCTACCCAATATTATATTGGTTTGCATTCAAACATATTGTCAAATAGCATAGTTTACCAAATAAAATAGTATAGTTTTACAAGCCGGATACAAATAAAAATAAAAATAAATATTTCATAGTTTTGCAAACGAATAAAAGAAGATACATCTATCGGTTGCCAACATGACCCCACATATACTCAATCAAATCATTTTGCAGCTGCACGTGAGTTTTCCAATCACGCATGTCTTGATGAAATTGGATGAACTGTTCAAACGTTGCTTCTACTCCATGCTCAGGCACACCATTCTCATCCTGAAACTGAAACCCTTGATCATACAGACGTTCCGAGCGCTCGTCTTCTACGATCATATTGTGCATGATCACACAAGCAGTCATCACCTCCCACAGTTTCTGCGTGCTTCAGATATTAGCAGGAACCGAACGATGCCCCATCAAGATTGCAAAACACCAAAGGCACGCTCGATATCCTTCCTAGCACTCTCTTGCTCTTGGGCAAATCTTTTCCTCTTCTCTCCGACAGGGTTGGGTATTGTCTTTGACAATAGTGGTCCACTGAGGATAGATACCGTCACCTAGGTAGTATCCTTTGTCGTAGTTGTGTCCATTGACAGTAAAATTCACCGGTGGGCTGTTGCCTTCGGCAAGCCTAGCAAACACCGGCGAGCGCTGAAGCACGTTGATATCATTGTGTGATCCAGCCATGCCAAAGAAAGAGTGACAGATCTAGAGATCTTGAGATGTCACGGCCTCTAGTATGACAGTGCAAGCCCTGACATGTCCCTTATATTGCCCTTGCCAAGCAGAAGGACAGTTCTTCCACTCCCAGTGCATGCAGTCTATGCTGCCAAACATCCCTGGGAAGCCCCTTCTGGCATTCGTCGCCAACAAACGGGATGTATCTTCAGTTGTCGGCTCTCTCAAGTACTCAGGGCCAAACACAGCAATAACAGCCTTGCAGAACTTATACAGGGACTCTAGGCATGTAGACTCACTCATACGGACGAACTCGTCAATGAGATCACCGGGCACTCCGTATGCAAGCATTCGGATGGCGGCAGTGCATTTCTGATAAGAGGAGAAACCGATCTTGCCGACGGCATCCTCTTTCACTCGCAATAGTCATCATAGCCGACCACCCCCTCTGTAATACGGTTGAAAAGATGCCTACTCATACGGAAACGGCGGCGGATTTTTTTATGTTTAAACAACGGGTTTGTTGTATCAAAGTAGTCCTTCCAAAGAAGGAAATATCCGCTCTCTCGATTGCGGTTCAACGTCGGAAGGTGGCCCGGAATGGAGCCACGGAACAACGGCCGCTGGCTGTTGAGGTGGTGATGGACCAACACGGCAGCCAATATCTCCTCCTCACCGTGGGACGACGAATCGTCGGAGTCGCAAATGAAATTTTGGAAAAAAAACACTCATCGGCGGAGTCCATTTTCGTACCTTGGCAAACTGTCGAACAGTTTGCGCGCGTTGAAGAAGGAGACGGCAGGGGAGACGCGGCGCCCACAGACCAGCTAGTTGCCCTGCCGGCGTCCGATGAGTGTGACGGCGTCCGACGAGCGTGCCGGTCGTATGTGGCGGGGGCGGCGAGGCGTCTTCTTGGTTGCGGGCGGCTGTGCGGTGGGGGAAGCGGCGCGGGAACTAGTTCGCTCCCCGGCGGCGGTGGGCGCCTGGGACAGGGGCGGCGTTGCTGGACGGATGTGGAGGCGGCGACAGCTGGAAGAGTCGCCGCAAAAATGGCCGACGGCGTCGGTGACGGAGGAGGCGGGAGGGGGAGGGGGAGGGGGCGAGGGTTGCTTGTGGGCCGGGGGAAGATAGGCCAATGTGCCACAGACCAGCGGGCCCGGGGACAGGAGTAGGCGATCCGCGCACGCATTCGTCGCGTGTCCGCGCCGACGCAAATCAGGCTCAAAATTGGGCCGGGAATGGGCCGCCCGCGGACGAAAAACGGACGTGTGTCCGTTTGGTCGGCGCGTTGGGCCGCTTTTTCTGTCCGCGCCGACCCAAACAGACGGCCGCGGACGAAATGGGTCACTCCATTGGAGTTGCTCTTACATTTTTAAATGGCATTTATTAAGTTGATAATGAAAAGTAAACAAAGGCACTATGGAAGAACTATATGCATGCACATGTTTGAGGTACACGAACGTTCCTACATATTGGACAATGCTCTAACAGTTAGTATAGGGTCATAACCCACGGAAATAAAGTACAATATTTTCCATGAGGATCAAAATACAAACCAACTTCGACATATATTTTGGTACTTCCATTAGATGGAACCCATTTGGAAGCAGAGGTTCAAACTTTTCGCTAATTTTAACTCCAACATATCAACAACATGCAATCGGATCATTTTCCGTGTTTCGTCATTTGGGCACTTCTCGAAGCCCTCATGTAGCACCGTGTGAAATTATATTTATAAACGTAACTCCGGTGAACTATGTACCATCTCGGTTAACGAATAAGAGCCATGAGCCGAGGTAGAACATGCATGTGTCCTTAGGTAGGAGAATTATTCAGAGAAGCATACCCATGATAAATGAAAATTAAATGAACAAAATACTCTTTGTTTGCAACTTTGTAAATTACTCTGATGTTCTTAAAACCTAATCCAATAATTGTACATATTATATATGAAATAAATTCATGAAATAACTCTTAACAAAAAAGAAGAATTTCAATAGTAAAAGCAAGCCTTTGAATAGATTCAGACCTACAAATGTTTCCTAATGAGGGGCAAGACAAAGATGTAATTTAGAAACCTGAAACTAAACTAACCTGCATATTTATACTATGTGCGGTTTTGGAGGATTTACCTTTTGTCAAGTTAGTCATAATAAAAACTCCCTGGTAAAGTACAGATAGAAGATAAGAGTAGGACTACCAAGATAGACAAAGAAAAATACATAATACTTCCAGTTCTTAGAATATAGTACATAACATTCTTCTAAGCCGCAAGATGTATGCTTATCTCTCAAATACTCGAATTTCAACTTGTTGGTGACCTATGTAAGATACAAACATATGACAAACTTGATCCTATAAATGAAATGAACATAGACCATTTGTAAGACGATTATTTGTAGGGGAAAACAATGAAACCTAAAAGCTCCTGCAATGACCAAGAAGTATCGGATCGTTACCAAGCATGAGGGCAACAATGTGCCTATCAGGAAAATAAATAATTTCCTTCGTTCCTACAGAATTTCTTACGACCACATTCTCTTAAGAGGTATGCAAGGGTGTGCATGTGAATTTGAAAAGACACAATTTGGATAAATATTTCTAGGCAATTACTCGAGGATTGCTTAGCTGAATAAAAGTCCTCAAACTCAACTATACAAACCATGACATATTTATTAATTGGTTTCGGAGAATTTACCTTTTGCCAATTTTAGTCATGATTGAAATTCCCCGGTGAAGAAGAAAGCTGTGAGAAAGCCTAAGAAAATAGACAGATAAATAATACTTCCAAGAATATCAATGACCCTAGCTAGCTTACCTTTCTAATCGCCCAGAGGATCCTGCAAAAATAGACAAAAAAATTTACCTTTGTGAAAACTACCTATAACTAACTAGTGATGATTCTGATTTCCACCATGTCTCTCTCTCTCTCTCTGTAGTGAGATGACAAAAATTGCTGTTGTGTTTGTGTTTCCTATTCCCATGTGATGCTTCTTCAGCTGGGACTAGGATGTGCCTTTTTTTAGTCATTTTTTTTACAACGGTACTACTAGACGAGTAGTGATACTGCACAAGATCACATGAACTTGTTCCAAGTAGATGCAAAAGAGCATTCAACTCAACAATTTTTTTTTTGCAAAAGAGCATCCAAGTCCGCGTTCACAAAAAAAGAGCAGAAGAAAGGGTCCCAGATGATGCTGTCATCTGTCAAATTTAAAATGCAAAACATCTGCCAAATTTCAAATGCAAAACACTGAAACTAGAATCAAAGTGTTCTCCCTTCTACAGTTATACCCCACATGGAAAACAGGTTCCATGTAAAAATGCAATAACAGTAACAGCTCGGTCTCTTGCAACTGCATTCATGCATGCTTGTTCGGGAGCCACCGCATGAACAACTTCTATAAGACTGTAACTAGTGCTGATTGGGATTTCCAGCATGTCTCTCTCTAGTGAGCAGCTCATCGCCTCATATAAAATTTTCTACTGTATTTGGCAAGACTGTTGACCAACATTCAGATTTCAGAGCTACAAAGGCGTCCGAGCAGAATTTCTCACATCTCACATTCAACGCGCATCTAAAGACGCGAAGCAAATGAAGCACTGATCTCCATGCATTGCCCCGACAATACTGCCGGACCGGTCTACATGGTGAGCACCCAGATTTCTTGGAGGTTTGATTAATCATCAGGGATTAGGATGAGTTGGCTGGACGACAGAGAGCAGTCGTACCTCGAGAACCAATGCCCAAGATCGCGGCAGGACGTGGTGACGCGATGCGGCCTTAAAGTCAGAGGCGGCGAGGCGTCTGACAGGGGGAGGGCTCGGGGGATGTGAGGCGTCGGCGGTGCTACGGCAACGGCGAGGCGGCGGCGTCGAGCTAGGGCACCGGGGGAAGAAAAGGGAACTTCTCAGCGGGAGAGCGTACGCTGTAACAAAGGTGCGGCCGAAGCAGAGCAAAGTAGAGGAAGCAGAGCATCCCCTGATTTTCTTTTAGGAGGCTAGAACTTAAGAGCATCTCCAGCCACGCCCCAACAGGTCCTTCTCAGGTGTTTTTGTCGCGCCGGCGCCGAAAAAACGGCCCAGTCATCCCCAGAAGCCCGTTTATCGCCGGCTCGAGCCGAAACTGGTGCCGGTGGACCCAGGCAGAACCCGACGCCCTGGGGCGCCTGGGGCGCCGGCACAAGCGAAAAAGGGCGCGTGGGTCCGCTCTGTTGGCGAGTCCAGCGCCTATTCCCGCCATTTCTTCTCGCTTTTCCCCCACTTCCCTCCCAGTTTCTCCTTTCCTCCCGCCAATCTCCCTCCCGCTCGCCTCCCAGCTGACCGCCATGTCACCGAAGAAGTACGTCGCCCCCCGCGCGGCGGCAACCGCGACCGCCTCCGTCGCCCAGCCGAAGCAGAGGAAGCCAAAGGCGCCGCCGTCCAAGCCACCGGGCATGACAAACGCCGAGTGGAGGGCGGAAGTTCAGCGACGGGAGGCTGTCACCGCCGACCGGCGCAACAGGGCCATCGCCAAAGAAGGCCCGTGACAACGCGGCGCGCGCGGCTGCAGCTGCCGCTTCAGCGGACCAAGCCGAGGCCGAGGCGACTCGCGCGGGGATGATGAATCCACCCGCCAGCCACGCCCAGTACGCTCCCTGGGGCCAGCAAAGCGTCGGCTCTCCGTCGCCGTAGCCGTGGGGATCGCCCTCGCCGAGCTACACCGACGGGGACGCGCACGGTGGGTTCAACCCAAACATCACCTTTCCCCATGGACACCCGGCCCAGCGCACGCCCTCGCCCGCCTTCGCTGGCGTGTAGTACCCTCCATACAATTACTCGCTGCCCGCCTATGTGTCCTTCCCGAAGCCCCATCTATGCCGTTGCACGCTACCCTTCTCGCACCTCGGCGACACCGACGAGACCGAGGGCGACATAGACGACATCATCGCTGCAGGTTCGGTCGCGGCCGCCGCGTCTCCCGGGTTTGTCACCCAGGACGAGACGGTGGATCTCAGCGGCGGCATGGACGGCGAGCTCGGCTACGTCTACGGCGAGGACGAGCAGGAGGAGCAGGAGCAGGAGGAGTAGGACGAGGAGGAGGAGGAGGAGGAGCCGGCGCCTGTTCTGGCAAAGGGGCGCAAGAAGAAGAAGTGGGCGGCCAGGTCAGGTGAGCTGCGCATCAAGTGGGCGTCCAAAGAGGAGGAATGCCTCGCCGAAGCATGGAAAGTCGTCTGCCTCGACCCAACCACCGGCACGAACCAGAGCATCGACACGTACTAGGATCGCATCAAGGCCGAGTTCGACGAGCGCAAGCTCGTCGACCCCTACTTCAAAGGCGTCTACATGCAGCGCGGCTCGAAGGCGATGGCGAACCATTGGGGGCGTATCCAGGGGCGTGCAACAAATGGCATGGGGTCGTCGAGGAGGTCGCGGCTCGCCCGGAGAGCGGCGCCGGCGTTGAGGATCAGGTATGCCACGCCGGTCTCTCCCGCCTCTCTTCGCCGTGTACGCCTGCCAACTGTTTGTTCCTCCGCGCAATTGCTGCGCATGTTCGCCCTGTACCGGCAGAGCAACAGCGACGCCGAATTCAAGTACCTCCACGTTTACAAGCGCATTGACAAGTGCGAGAAGTGGGCGGAAGTCCGGCGCACCCTCGACAAGGCCAAGGAGACCTACAAGCCGGACGTGCCGACTCCTGGCGCATCTGAAGGGCGGCCGGACGACAACAAAGGTGCGAAGAAGGGGAAACACGCCGACGCAGCTACCGCTCGAGTGCACGAGTCCATCGAGCACTGCCTCGCCGATGTGCAGGCCTGGGCCGTCCTTCGTGAAGAGAAGACCGATGCACGGTGGTCGGCGTTGATGTCGAGCAGCGCCGTCAAGCTCGACCTGCTCTGCACCAACGTCGCCGCGAAGAAGAGAAACACCGACCTGGCTTTCCTGCTGGGCGGGGCGGACATGCTCCAGAGCACCGACGAGGCGGTCAAGGCATGGTACTTGGCGGAGCGCGGCCTCATCCTGAACCAGCTTCCCTCGACACCGCTGCCGCCGCCGCCGACGCCGCCGCCGCCAAGCCCGCGTGATGACGCCTCCACGACGCCCAGCAACACCGATGCCGTGCCGACACCGCCCAGCGCAGAAGCAGCTCCGACACCGCCAAGCCCGCGCACGCCAACTCCGCCGACGCCCGGGGCAGAGCCCGCCGAGTGATGCGAACGCGAACTTCTGCCGCTATATTTTTTGTACGCCTGTCGAATCGCCGAACTGTGACTTGCGGTCGCCGGACTTGTGTGACGTCTTTTGTGAGTGGGAACGACCAAATTCGAATTTTCCGCGTCCTGGGGGCGGCGCTTGGGGGCGTGACTGGAAGCTAGGTCGCCCCCAGAGGCCGAACTAGCGTCGGTTCGCCCCCGGACCGCTATTTTTTAGCGCCCTGAGGGGCCGAACGGCTGGAGATGCTCTAAGCCACACGGTATACATTTTAGTCACCAGTATGTAAAATACAAATAATTATTGTTTGCTAACATTTACAGCAAATATCTATGGTTTTGCATCTTTGCTCTCGTTCTCCGAAAGTGCTGTTTTGATCCCGAGCTCATATGAGCTTGAATGAACAGTAAAATCAGAAGAAAATTAAAAAAATAATTTTAAAAAACCTAAAATTTTGTATGGAACATTGACAAAAGTTTTAATAGCTTGCAAAATTTCAGCACCATATGACATTTGTGGAAAATCTGGCAAAAAAGAAAATCGATGCTTCAAAATGCGTTTGAAAATAACAGTTTGGAGCATCGGTTTTATTGCCAGATTTTCCACCAATGTTATTTTGGTTTGAAATTTTGCAACCTATTAAACTTTTGTCAACGGTTCACACAAAAAAGGGGATTTTTTTTTGAATTTTTTTCATTTTCTTTTGGTTTTACTGTTCACCCGAACTCACAGAACAGTCGTGCCCCTCATTCTCCATCTTTTCACTGCCTCTGATTTTCAGCCTCAATCTGGTTGATTCTCCCCTCAAGACTGATGTTTTTGATTGCAAGATCTTGAATTGCCTTATTTTTCTTCCTTGCTTCCCCTTCACTCGCAACTCATTTCATATATTCACAGGCTTTGAACCATTCAAAGGTCGACCTAGAAGGCTCCTCCCGGTGAAGTTGATGCTAAGACAACGATGTCGACACGACGGTGAGGCTACCACCTGGGACGGGGTGAAGCTGCGACACACGTGTGTTGTGACTATGAACGGGGATGCTGGGATCCAGTGGTGGTGCGACGAGCTTCATCAGCGGATGCTTCGAGTGCGACGAGCTTCATCGGCGGGTGCTTCGAGCTCACCAATGGAGGGTAACACGAACATGGCTGCCTAGCCGTTGTCTCCTTCTTGTCCGTCAAGCGCCACAAGATAAGGAAGATGATCTACGTGATGAGGGTTGACCTTGTCCGAGGAAGAGAAATTTGTCCGGCGTATGCTATTGATTCAAGGACCCTAATAGCTGGCGATTGATCGTTTGGGAAATGCTCCTATCGAACGATTCTGATCGCTCACTAGGGGGCGGGCAAGGGTCGCGTTAACTGTTGTTAAAAAGATGCCATGAACAGAACAATACTATGCTCCAAAAATAACCATAGATATTCAAAAATGTACTCCGTATTTAAACTTGTTGTGGCCATGTCAACAAAGAAGAAGAAAATGCGATAAATCATGAGTAGACATGCAGCCACGCGAGATCGGTATCCACACCGCTTGTTTCCACGTGATTCGTGCGATGGAGCCGGTATAACGTTTTCCATCTCCCGTATATCAAGTGGTATGTCCCGTGTATTACGTCTGACAGCTCTGCCCACAAGGCAGGCTCAAGCATTGAAGTGAGGCGCGCATTCATGACTTGTCAGTCCCAACGTCTAGCTGCACCACATACCCACGGTTTCACTAAACTTCTGGCTTGCTTGTTACTGCTGCCATTCTTCTATGTGCTCCTTCTCCATTCTTCTCAGTCTCGCTGTAATTCACAAGCTTGTGTTCATCCACGTTCCAGCGTAGCTCTACACCACCTGCATCACACACACACACACACACACACACACACACACACACACACCTCGAACCAGTTGCCTCCGCTCCTTCTCATTCGTTGCCTCAAATGCAACATAGGCCACGCGATCTGGTCTGTCCCAGGGAGGCATTTATAAGAGTGCGATTGGCATGGAGTAACTTTTTCAATATCTTTTCCATCCATCTTCTAGCTAATATTTTCTTTTTGTTTGCAGATTGCAGCACGGAGGATGCTGTTTCTAAATATGGGAGAACAAGTACATACAATACTTCCCACGCATTGGTCCATCGCCACGCCTCACTTCTTGAAGAGAATCAAACATGGCTGTTGGCTGAAGCACATTTTCATCTTGGGGTTCGTGAACCTGCTGGCCATGCATGGCCATGATCTTCATGCACAAACTCTGAAAAGCTTATCTCCGCTCTGCTCTGCGAAGGGGTTGCTCTAGTTTCACATATATTCCTTTTTTTTGTGTGTGTGATTTGCACTGCATGTAGCTGCTAGAACGTGCTGCATGCTCACGCGGGATAGCAGGCTAGTCTATCAATAATTACATCTGCATGCAGCATTATGGCAAGTCGTAATGAAGATTACCCGAACTTTAATCATGAGATACCCCACAAAACAAATGAAAGCACACCAAGGAGTAGGGCCGGTATTAATATAACGAGAGAACAAGTTCAATACTACGTGTGAACCACACCCATCCAACGTCAATCAATCAGGACTGGACATCCGACATGCATTTAACTCCCTAGCGAGGCAAATTAAAAGGCCCATCAATTCCACCCAGCTCCCCTGCAGTCCATCATGGCTCTCAGCAAATCCTATTACTAGTACTACTAGTGTTTTTTTAGGGTACTAGTACTATTAGTGTTGTTTCCAGTGTGATTACCCTTTGAACTTGTTCTCTCGTCTAGCGTTGCTGCTCTCCTTTTCCATGAAATCAGCGAGCAATGAAAAACTTCTAAAATCCAACTAGCCGTGCAAAGAAAAAAAAGGATACGGCAACCAAATCTTAGCTCCCAACCCATCCAACTTTATCATCAATGGCTACGTATCTGTTTTCTATCCACTCATGCTTTTTCTCGTCTGAATCCACAAGGTCTGCTCCTTGGCCAACATCAACCTAATCCAATAAATCTGCAAATTTGTTGACGGTGGGCACATTCTCTCGTAGGCAAAGACCCGTTGAACTCCATTTCTGTAGAAGCATCTCTTCTTCCTCGAGTAATTGACAAAAAACTACCACATTTCACGTAAGCGTCCCACAGAACTACCACATTTTGAAAACTGACCAAAAACTCCAGTTTAGCGCTGATTTTGTGACAAAAAACTACCACATCGCGTTGATGACCGTTTGAAGCGTTTTAAACCACTTTCTGACAGACCCGGCCCACCGGTCAGAACGGAGGCCGCGCTAACGGCTAACGGTGCTCGCCTGCCGCCCGTTAGCCGCGCGTGTCGGTCGGGCCCGGTCGGACTAGGCATAACCTGGCCGACCGGCTCGCTCCTCGTCCTCACCACCTCACTCTCCCCCCAACTCACTCTGCTCCTCTGCTCTCCACTGCTCCTCTTCTTCTTCTCGCACTCCAGCGACGCCGCGACCATGCCGTCGTGGCCCAACAGCAACGAGACCTCTTACGATGATGACGAGTACATGAGCGAGTTCAGTAGCATGAATATGGAGTATTTTGTAAGTCAGCTCAATCTCTCCTCTCCTCTCCTCTGCTAGGGTTAGGGTTAGGGTTTGAAGAAGGATAGGGATTTCTCCATTTAAGTTCATGTATGCGAGTTGTAGTTGACATATATGTGTTTCCTGCTGCAGCAAACTCCAGATACTGTGATAGATCCAAGCTTTTCTGGGCTTGTGACTGAAGACCGTAGGTGCATCCTGCACAGGGAGAGGGCTGGCAAATTTGTGGCATTTGAAGGCACTGGCACTGACAGGAGATTCATAGGATGTGCAACTGAGGTAATGAACCAAGTTGTCATGGCTGTGATTGATTCTTTTTGTGCTTTTCTGAATAATGTTGCTGCTTTTCTCATTTTTGATTAATTGTAAGAACATTGTTATGTCTAAATTATGCACTTGTAGCAAATAGCAGCAAAGAGCAATGGAAACATAGCACTGATTTATAATTTGTAGCATAGAGTTAGCTAGTGTATTGTAGCTACATATATGAGTACTGTTTATGATTTGTTATTGTGAATATGTTTGTTAATGAAGAATAAAGCTCACTTTAAATTTAACTGAATTTTTAGGATGATGTGAACTGTGGTGTTTTAGAGTGGGTAGATGCCCCTTGGCCTGTGATTTTGCAAAGGTGCTTAACCAAGCTCTGGGATATGCATGTATCATGAGGAGAACCTTGGTAGAGTGCAAGACAAAGAGGCTCATGAGATAGAGGTTGAGAAACTGAAGAAGGAGCTGGATTCTCTTGGCAATCAGTACAGTCAGCTTGTGGATGATGTATCCAAGCTGTTTGATTACCAGGATGGGCAGAAATCCCATGACATGGATTACACAAGCCAGGCAATCAATGAACTTAAGGAGAAGAAGCATCAGCTTGAGGAGCGGGCAAAGATTGAGATTCAAATGGAGAAGCTTAAGCTCAAGAAAGAACAAAGGTGCATCCTGCGGAGTCAAGCTGATATCATTCAAAACACCAGGAAAGCCATGAAGGAGATACAAGTTGAGAGAGACCTCCTTAAAGAAGAGAAGAAGAAGCTGGAGCATATCATTGCTGAGCTCTTGAAGGCAGGTCATGGGTGCAAAGAAAAGCTAGAAAAGATCAAAGAAGTTGTCATGGAGGAGTGAAGCGGTAGCTAGGGTTGGTAAGTGAATATGAGGCCTATATATATAACTGGCCTAGTACTAGAATCTGATGCAGATATGCATCTTAGTATTAATATGAACTCCCTATGAACTGCCTATGGTTTCAGATCATTTTGGTTGTGTTGTTGGGTGCTGTAATGCCCCTGATCTGTAATGCTCTAAGATAATCCTATTTGTAATGCCACCTGAACCATATTATCCAGATGTTGTTATATCTCCATCTGCAATTTGTTGCTGCTAGGTAGTTGTTGCTAATACTTACACTTGAATCTAGTAACACCAAACAACACTGAAACTGAAAATGAAAATGAAAATGAAAATGAAAATGAAAATGAAAATGAAACTTGCATTACATAGGAGGTAGCATAGATAACACAAATTGTCTGAGGATGCAACATACATAGCATTACATAGATAGATAGCACCAAATAGTTTGAGGATAACTGAAACTAGCCAACACTGAATAAGACTGACGAAACTGAATGTGAAACTAAATAGTTTCACATTCAGTTTCAGTTAGGCGCCTGCCCTGCTAAGCGGCCTGAGCGTCGTACCTCCTGCTTCACTTCGGTAGGATGATTTGCCAACATATGCACCTCCTGTTCTTCTTCATCTTCGTCTTCATCGATAAAGATGATGGGAGGAGGGCGGCGGTGAGCCTGCAGTGCTGGTGGTGCGATGATCTGGAGGTCGTCGTCCTCGTCTTGGTGCTTGTTTGCGTTTGCTTCAGCCGTAGATTGTGCTGGGGCGACGTAGTGGTGGTCTGCCCACCGCTGCCTCTGCCCAGCATCGGCGGAGCCCGCCTCTTTCATTGCCCATAGCAGTATATCTATGGGCAGGATCCCCTTACCTCGGTTTCCATATTGCTGGTCCATGCGTTGCTTCTCCTCACTCGTCGCCTTCTTTCTCACTTCGTCTGCTCCATCCACCAGATCTTGAACGCTGGTGTACCTTGTGGCGACCTTCATGTAGTCCACGAAGAGGTCGTCGTCGCCGCGCGCTGAACCATAAAGCATGGCAACCCATCCCTGGCCAGTTGGGAATGGGTTGAGCCATGGGTCCAAAGAAGAGGAAGAAGCAGCCATGGTTGAAGCAGGAAGTGGTGAGTGCAGTGGTGTTGAGCTAGGTGAAGTTGTCGTGAGGTAGAGTGATGTGATTAGAGTGATGTGAGTAGAGTAGCTGAAGAAAGAGGGGGGTAGTTAAAGAGAGGTGGAGTGAGGCAGTGGAGAAGTAAAACTTGTGCAGCAGTAGTTGACAGGGTGGTAGTTGTGGAGTAGTTATTGTGTGCCGAAACTTGTGCTGGTTAAGTGATGTTAGGTGAAAGTTGTGCAATAGTTATTTTGTGGTGAAAACAAATATTGTTGACCGAGATACTGTTTCTAGAGAAAAATCAGAGAAATTGACATACATTCAGAGCACAAATTCAGAAAATCAACAGGTGCGCATAGATTCAGAGCACAAATTCAAAAAATTCAAAAAATCCACGCATACAAAAGCGCATAGATTCAGAGCACAATTTCAGCAAATTCTGCAAATCCACGCATACAAGTGCGCATACATTCAGAGAAATTTCAGACACATCATCACATACATAGTAGAACCAGAGACTTGGAGAATTCAGATAACATTGAAGAACTTAACATTGAACTGTTTCAAGACGCAGAATCAAGGATTCTGCTCCACCTAGCCCTTATGACTTGGTAGCGATGGAAGGTTGCCCTATCTCTAGCCCACCAAATGATCAATTCATCGGTGATGATTGTTCCATCTGGGAACACCTCCTTGAACTGCATCACGTCGAGGGAGTTGCGGGCTGCCATAATCACTGCAGCCAACCTCCGGCGTTGCTCACGTGTCTGAGCCCTATGACTCCTCCTTTCTGCTCTTGCGGCCCTTCTTGCTGCTCTACAACTCTCATCTTGGTCGTCGACAACCTCTCCTATGCTTGGATCCATCTTTGTGGCTAAGGTAGGGTTGTAGTGATGCTGGCAGCTAGGGTTTTAGTGGTACGGGAAAGGACATGTTAGGGTCTTTCTGTAGACACCTACGCAGGCTTGTGGACTGTGGTCCGATATGAGAGCCCAATCTGAGGCCCATTTCCACCCACAAATGCATAAATTCAGAAAGTGCACGACATGTTCAGATAGTGCACGACATGTTCAAATAGTGCACGACAGGTTCAGATAGTGCACAACAAGTTCAGATAGTGCACGACAGGTTCAGAAAAGTGCACAACAAATTCAGAAAGTGCTAAACAAATTAAGAAAGTGCACATAAAACCTCCCAAATTTGAGCTGACAGGTTTCAGTAGTTACCACTGCAGTAGAAGTAGCCTGCCAATTTTGAGTTTGGGGTCCTCTTCCTCTTGGTCCCAACTTGAATATCTGAAGTGGTTGCAGCTCTTGGTGCAGTGAATCCATGGATCCTCCCTCCACCTGCAGTCCTACCTCTTTTAGCTCTTGGTGTAGGGCCTGGTGCAGAAGTAGAAGGACCTGGTTGAGATGTAGCAGGCCTACATGAAGCTTGTGCTCCTCTTCTACCTCTTGCAACAGGGACTGATGTGGTTCTTGCAGCAGGTATATCAGAGTAAACTGCCCTGTTTTCCTGCATGTCAAACATAACTTTTATTTCTAAAAGTGTACTCATTCAGAAATGTCTGAGATTTTTTTCCAAGCTTGATAATTACCTGGTGTTTGTTTTTCGTCATTTGAAGACTAGGCTTCAGAGTCTTGTTGCATGTTGTATACCTGTGTCCTTCCAAACCACAGTTTCCACATGTGATAGTGCCCATCCTACTTATGTCTCTTGGAGCTGGAACCTCAAACTCTCCCTTCCTCCTTGATGTCTGCTTTTTGCCTGCCTTTTCTTTAAACACAGGAGGATGAATGTCTTGAGTGTTTGTATCAGGCCAGCAATCTGGACTAGGGACAGGGTAAATAATTGCTTTGTATGTCTCCATGTACAATGGCTTCTTCAAGAATTCAGACACATAGTCCTCAGGATGCAGCTTTTGTTTTGTCATTGCAGATATGCCATGACTGCAAGGTACACCTGTCATGTTCCATCTCTTGCAGTCACATGTGCAGGTTGCCATGTCCACACAATATTGCTTTTCTTTGCTTGTTACTTGCCAAATTGTTTCACCAGCTCTGTCAGCCTGGCAGTACTTGGCATATTTTTTATTCTCCTCTAGAATCTCTGAGTAATTTGGTGTGATTGTCCACCTGCAAGTCTGTAACTTCTCCCTAGTCTGTTGCCTCTTGATCATCTGCTTTGTCCTGATCCCTTCAAACATTGTCCTTATTGGTTTGGATCTTACATCAAGTATCATCTTGTTGAAGACTTCACTAAGGTTGTTCACAACTAGATCTGTTTTGCAAGTATGGTCCATAGCATACCTAGCCCAAGCAGAGACTTCTATATTTTTAAGCCATTTCCAAGCATCCTCACACTGTGCTTTCAGCTCTGCCATCCCTAATTCATGCCCATGTCTAGTATAAGAGTAGCTAGCCTTGTCAACACACTTCTTTAGTTCTTTGCTTCTGTAACCAGCTGATTGGAAGTTGGCATATATGTGCCTAAGACAGAATCTTTGAGGTGAATCAGGAAACACTTCATTTATTGCCTTAAGTAAACCCTGTACATTCAGAAAATAGATCTACATATGAACACACTCACATAATTCAGTGAATTACTATACCAACTATGGTCAATGATTTAGTTTCTAACCTTTTGCCTGTCAGATATTATTGTGTATGTTCCAAATTTGTTGCCACTACCAATGCAGCATCTCAACTGAGTTAAAAACCAAGTCCAACTGTCTCCATCTTCCCTGCCAACCACACCAAAAGCTATAGAGTAGATGTTGTTGTTGCCATCCCTTCCCGTGGCAGCAAGAATTTGTTGTCCAGTGGTTAACTTGATGAAACATCCATCAAGCCCTGGATGGAGTCACACATTAGCTACAGAAGAAAATTGACACACAAATATGTACAACACAATCAGGAAATATTTACCTATAAATGGTCTACAACCATTAAGAAACCCTTCCTTTGAAGATGCCAAACAATAGAACATGTACTTGAATCTAGGAGTGGGTGCAGGGTTTTCTGGGTCAACAAATGTTGTTACAATACACCTGCTCCCAGGGTTTGTATCAAGAACAACTTGAAGATAATCCCTCAGCCTCAAGTACTGCTGCTTGTGGTCACCCTGCACCACACTAACAACCTTCCTCCTGGCCCTATAGGCAACACTTCTTAAAACATCAACTGAGAATTTAGTCTTAGTCTTCTTTATTAATGCATCCACAGAAGATCTAATGTCTTCTCTCAATGCTGGTTGTACTGATTTGGACAACTACTTTGTAGTAACCTTTGTGGTCTCTGCACATGCTCCACAAGTATGCAGCATATCGCACTTCTTGATGCAGAAAGTTTTTTCATGAGCTATCTTAGATGCACTGATATGAAAATCACATCCATGGGCTCTCTCTGAGCACCAAACAATAATCCTATCAGGGGCATTTCTGTGATACTGGAAATTCCTCAGAGTCCTGATGTGAAAATCCCTAAGTGCATATTTGAACTCATAAACAGTGGTGAAGCACAATCCCTTACAAAACTGTTCATGTGGATCTGGAAGCTTCTCATTGAACCATACCCTATCCTTTGACTTCTTCAACACTCTCTTCCTGCCACTTGCTAGTTTGAAAGCTCCTTCAGGCTCTTCTTCTTCATCACTAATGCCAACATCACCAGGAAAACAAAATTCATCTGCTTCAGGAAACCAGTCTGGTTTTACCTCTTTCTGAACCTCTTGGTGGGATCTAATGGTTGGACCAGGGTTTCTGACTAGCTTAAGTTTCTGGACCACTGATGTATCTACTTGTGCAGCTTCTTCTTCAGAGGGGGAACCTGGATGTAATTGCACATTGTTGTCATCTGAACCCGACTGCGCATCATCAGAAAGAAATTCAAACACATCAGTGTCACCTTCAAAATGGTTAAAGTCAGCTTCTATCTGCAGACAACTTTGCTTAAGCTCATCCTTTCTGTCACTGATTACATCCACCAACTTTGTGCAACTTTGTTGAGTGTTAATGCAATGTTCAGCAAAATAACTATCTCTATTTTCATCTGCATTACATGGCTCATCTGCTCTGACAACTCATATGTTCACACTCTTTTCCTTCTCAAAGTGAATCAACATCTGCTGCACATCATGTTCAGAACCAAGATGCTCCATACCTTCTATTCCTTTCTCCTCATCGACAACATAGTACATATAATCATCAGCTCCATAGCCCTCACTCCGAATGAGAGAAACCATAGTCAAAAATGATATGTCTGACTGGTAAATTCCTCTAATCACAGATTCTCTGGCTAAGAAATGGAACCAAATTTCCCACTTGGGTCATCAATACTGCACCACAAATTAGAAAATAATTAAATGGTATGCACAATATTTAGTGTCTGACAGTTCAAATTTTCTAGTTTTTGACATTTTGGATTCGGTCACAGCAAAACAAATTGTTCATGTTCCCAGCAGATTTCAATTCCTGTTGTGCTCAAACATGGTTCTAATGTAAATTAACTATGCAACTATCCTATATATGGTGATTCCTAACAAAACAAATCATTTCAGAAAAACAATTACAGATCAGTTGCCATACCTCGCGCCGCCAGCAGGACAAGGAAGCTTGCGCCGGCCTCGAGCTGCGCCTCTTCTCTTCAACGCTGCTACACGCCTCTTCTCTTCAACGCTGCGCCTCTTCACAATCGTCTGGGACGGCTCAGGTTGAGGCTGGGATTGGTTTTCGACCGCAAAGCTACTGCTGCCTAGCCAGTTATCAATCTCAACGAAGACGGCATCCCCGCCGCCAACCACGTCGGGGGGCGCTCCTCCAAGCGATTCGGCGTCGGACTTTGGATCCGCCGCCGCCATGAATGAAGACGGCTAGGGTTAGGACAGTGAGGTCGGGGGAGAGTGAGGTGGTGAGGACGAGGAGCGAGCCGGTCGGTCAGGTTATGCCTGGTCCGACCGGGCCTGACCGACACGCGCGGCTAACGGGCGGCAGGCGAGCGCCGTTAGCCGTTAGCGCGGCCTCCGTCCTGACCGGTGGGCCGGGTCTGTCAGAAAGTGGTTTAAAACGCTTCAAACGGTCATCAACGCGATGTGGTAGTTTTTTGTCACGAAATCAGCGCTAAACTGGAGTTTTTGGTCAGTTTTCAAAATGTGATAGTTCTATGGGACGCTTACGTGAAATGTGGTAGTTTTTTGTCAATTACTCCTTCTTCCTTTGTTTCTCCACATGATAGGGCTTGGAGAAGATCTACACTACGAGCCACCAGCGAGCGCGCGTGCTTAATGATGTCTACCCAACGTCAAGAGCAGTTATGCCATCGCCTCCACTATGACGTGGGCCGCTCATAAACAAGGCTGTATTCCTACCAACATAAATGCCTTCTGGCTCACTAGCGGGGCGTATAGCATGATGTATTCACGAGCAATGGTGATTAACGTGTCAGGTATTATAAATGGGGCTATAATAAGTAGCAATCGGGATGTGCGCGCCGACGCATGGGATTACGGCATCGCATGGCCGCATGTCTCAAAAATTCGCGTCCAAGAAAATGTCATGATAAAAAATGCCATCTCTTAATAATAAAAAGTGCCATGTGCAAAAACAAACTTGACTTGTGAAATAAAACAAAATAGGAAAAAATGTTTAAATTACCATAGTATGTGACGTAGTTTGAACATGGCTCCGGTCCTCCGATCCTGCATCAAGATTCGTGCAAAGGAATCCAACGAAAGAGAGCACTTTGCTGGGATTGCCTCTCCGTTGAACGGTCGTCAGTTAGCTTTTCGTTGATTCAATCGGACGGTGGGAAGCAGGACCGATCCAGGCTGGCGTCGGTCGATGCGGCTGCTCCCTCACGCCGGCGCCACCATCTCCTCCGCCGCCTCCGTCGCTGCCAGCTCACCCTCCGCCGCACGAGCTCCTTGCCGACCGTGTGCGCACGGCCCGACGGCTTCCCGGCATGCTGCGTGCCGTGCTCCGGTGAGGCACTCGCGTGGCAAAACACACACACACACACACACACACACACAAAGGGAGAGAAAGACGGACACCCCCCCGCGCGGAACGCCAATGCCAGCGGCGGCGCTGCCCCGTGGCGTCCAGGCGGTGCTGGTGACCTCCGGCCAACTCCGCAACCTCGACCCGCAGCTCCAGGTGCCCCCGCTCCTCCTCGCCAACACCCTCATCGCCGCCTTCTCCCGCGCCGCACTCCCTCGCCTCGCCTTCCCACTCCTCCGCCACCTCCTGCGCCGCGCCCGCCCCTTCCGCCCCGACGCCTTCACCTTGCCGCCGCTCATCCGCGCGGCCCCGGCCCACGCCTCCGCCGCGCAGCTCCACGCCTGCGCGCTCCGGCTCGGCCTCCTCCGCCCGTGCGTCTTCGCGTCCGGCTCCCTCGTGCACGCCTACCTCCGCTTCGGCCGCGTGGAGGAGGCCCGCGGGGTGTTCGACGAAATGCCCGCGCGGGACCTGCCGGCCTGGAACGCGATGCTGTCCGGGCTGTGCCGCAACGCCCGCGCGGCCGAGGCCGTGCGCCTGCTCGGGCGGATGGCGGGGGAGGGCGTCGCCGGCGACACGGTCACGGTCTCGAGCGTGCTGCCCATGTGCGCGCTGCTGGGGGACTGGGTGCTTGCGCTGGTCGTGCACGTGTATGCGGTGAAGCACGGGCTGGACAAGGAGCTCTTCGTGTGCAATGCCATGATCGATGTGTATGGAAAGCTTGGGATGCTAGAGGAGGCTCGGCAGGTGTTTGATGGAATGGAGCGCCGCGATCTGGTGACATGGAACTCGATCATCTCAGGGTATGAGCAGGGTGGGCAGGTTGCTGCTGCGGTCAAGATGTTTCACGGTATGAGGGACAGTGGGGTTTCCCCTGACGTGCTGACGCTTGTGAGCCTGGCGTCTGCTGTCGCACAGTGTGGAGGTGACTGCGGTGGGAAGTCAGTGCACTGTTATGTGATGAGGCGGGGGTGGGATCTGGGTGACATAATTGCAGGGAATGCTGTGGTTGATATGTATGCCAAGCTATCAAAGATTGAGGCCGCCCAGAGGATGTTTGACACCATGCCAGTTCGAGATGCTGTGTCTTGGAATACTTTGATCACGGGGTATATGCAGAATGGACTTGCCAACGAGGCAATTGAGGCGTATAGTCGTATGCAGAATCATGAGGGTCTGAAGCCTATTCAAGGGACAATTGTCAGTGTTTTGCCTGCATACTCACAACTTGGTGCCTTGCAGCAGGGCATGCGGATGCATGCTCTGTCTGTTAAGACTGGGTTCAATCTGGATGTTTATGTTGGAACTTGTATGGTAGACTTGTATGCTAAATGCGGAAAGCTGGCGGACGCAATGCTTTTCTTTGAAAATATGCCCAAAAGGAGTAGGAGTACAGGTCCCTGGAATGCCATCATGGCTGGCCTTGGAGTTCATGGGCATGCCGCAGAGGCTCTCAGTGTCTTCTCACGAATGCAGCAGGAAGGAGTTAATCCTGATCATGTCACATTTGTTTCACTGTTGGCTGCCTGTAGTCATGCTGGCTTAGTTGACCAAGGCCGGAGTTTCTTTGATATGATGCGTGTAACATACGGCATTATCCCCATTGCAAAACATTATGCGTGCATGGTAGATATGCTTGGCAGAGCTGGTCAGCTTCAGGAAGCTTTTGATTTCATACACAACATGCCAATTAAACCCGATTCCGCTGTTTGGGGAGCTCTGCTTGGTGCTTGCAGGATTCATGGGAATGTTGAAATGGGCAAAGTGGCTTCGCAAAACCTATTTGAACTTGATCCAGAGAATGTTGGATATTATGTTCTAATGTCGAACATGTATGCAAAGGTTGGGAAATGGGATGGAGTTGACGAAGTGAGGTCTTTGGTCAGACACCAAAATTTGCAGAAAACCCCTGGATGGAGTTCAATAGAGGTGAAAAGATCAGTGAATGTGTTTTACAGTGGCAACCAGACAGAACCCCACCCTCAACATGAAGAGATCCAGGCAGAGCTGCAGAATCTGTTGGCCAAGATGAGATCTATAGGTTATGTTCCGGACTACAGTTTTGTCCTACAGGATGTAGAGGAGGATGAAAAGCAACACATCTTGAATAATCATAGTGAGAGATTAGCTATTGCCTTTGGCATCATAAATACTCCTCCAAGAACTCCGCTCCATATATACAAGAATTTGCGCGTGTGTGGGGATTGCCACAATGCCACCAAATATATATCAAAACTAACTGAGAGAGAGATCATTGTCCGGGATTCAAATCGGTTCCACCACTTTAAACATGGTCAATGTTCTTGTGGGGATTTTTGGTAAAATGCAATATAATATTTTAGTCTACCCCAACTTGCGTGGGGCAAAAGGCTCTGTTTTTGTATAATATAATATTTTTGTCTGCACAGCATGTTTTCTCTAGCTAAGCACCTAGTGATCGATTATGATGTCAGAATTCATGTACTCAAGAGATTTAGGACTGAACACTGAAGTGAAATAGTTTACTGATGTAAAAAAGCATATATAATTGTTTAGTTAAGCAAAACTCCTCCCATCTATTCTTGAAGTTTCTTTATATCCTTAGATAACAGTAGTATATTCACTATAAGCTCTTTTTAGAGGTTAAGAGTGATGTCTTCCATGTAACATAAGCATCATTTTATTTTGTGGTTTGATTATAAATTTCATCTATAGGTCCACTCACCATTTATTTTATTCTTTTGGTTCCTATAATGTCTCATGGATAAATTTAACTTCCTTGGCACAAAGATACTCAACCCTGATTTGATTTCACATATATTTTGCCAGTGTGGTATTTAGGATTTATGTCACGATCCAGGAAATAAAAGCTTCCGCTGTCTAAGGCAATTTCACGAGGTATAGGTCAAGTCAAAATGATCTACATGCTTACTGAATCAAAAGTAGGTCGTCGGATCGAATCACAAGGAGAAGCAAGACAAACTAGCAGGCATGTAATGTTTATTTTGCTTTCTGTTGTGTTATTTTGGTTCAGATTACATATCCTTGCATTATATACAAGTTTCAATGGAATATTGCACTCCTAAAAATTGTGTTTTGTTATGCATGATGCAGGGTCCAACAGACCCTGTTATATGGCATTTTGAATCTAGGTGTCCATCTATATGTATCACTTCTTGATATGCTTCTACTGACAAACAGACTACAAAATGCTTACATTGATAGCTACAGTTATTGTTGCTCTTTTCTTGCATATAAGGAAAAAAGCATTATGACAGTAGCATGGCTTGGCCCGGCAGTCATCATGCTAGCCTGCTTGGTGTTGTCCCTAATCTCCACACTGCCTGAAATGCCATCTCATTTTGCCACCAGCCTGGAAGCAACAACAAAACGTAGGCATCACACATAATTTCCTTGCATATTGCGATTCAGTCAGACTGATTCCCTCTCTGAATTTGCTGGCAGGCGTGTGGAGTGCACTTGCTGTGCGCATGTACTGTCAACGAGTCGGCTATCCTTACTGTACTCTGCAGATGGGTATTCCTTCCACATGTTCATGGAAATTTCCAGTGACATTAGTCACCAGGATTATGGCCCCTGGCCCTCTACAGTAGCATCAACAAGGCCACATAGCCCTCGATATGTCAGAAGGTCAGCAGATGCCACCTTTCATCCTGGCATGACTCATTTGATTTTTTTTATTTGTTATGCCTAAATTTATCTGGAAAGATATTTCTAACCATCTTCCGCAAGTTATTTTTTTATAAATGTAAAAATAGGGATCTACATTCTAATTGATAGAACAAAAATCAACTTAATATCCTTAGACTAATGTTATGTATGGAATATTGTATATGGATTCTAATCAAGCAAGTCTTTGCTGTTTGCATAACAGATAAAGGAATCATCTGTGTTGCAATTTAAATCATTGTAATTAAGTATTCATAAATTTTAATACTAATATTTTCAAAATCGCTAGCCCACGGTGGCAGATGCATCGAAGGAGTAAATATACTGACTGTAGTTTCAAGTAGAAATGACAGCTAATGTGTCACGCTGGGAACTACAACGAGCTCTTCTCAGTATGTCTTCTTGCCCTCCTCCCATCTGCTAAGCATGACAATTATGTCAAGGAGGATGGGATGCAAATCGGCTGGAGATGCTTTGCGTGTTTGATGGTAGCATCACCTGGCGTTCGGAGGCCAATTATGAACAAGGTCGCGAGTGATATCATCTCTGTTTTTCATATCTTACGTGAAAAATTGATGCTAATAGCACTTAAGTCCTTATTGTCACGTGTTCTTTAATGTTTAGCCTGAAAACAAGACTAATTGTATCTCTGCTGATACTACAAATGTAACTCTTGATTATCATCTTTGGGATTTTATATCTCGTCACTACATGAATTTAGGTCCTATGGTCTTCCCTTTCCAAATGTTTGCATTTAGCTAATGTGCCACCTAATTGCTGCAGTTAGTCACATATGGAACAGCAATCCGAAAGTTGTATATTACAGGAAATATTATCCATGCTTTGTAGTATTTTGCAATGAGGTCAAGTTCCGGTGTTCACTTGTATGCCTTATTGTCCTCTGAGATTGTTAAAAACTCTTTGAGATGTGCAATTGTCAAGACTACTATGAATGTTCGGTTCCTCTTTGTTGGAGAGTTTTGCTCTTTCTCTTTCATACCAGGATAAACTTTCGTTTCCTTTTGGCAAGCTTCTACACATGGCAAACATTGCTTGAACTATCTTTGTTAATGCCTACAACAATGTCATGTACACCAACTCTGCTGTTTGCGAATTCGACGAATGCAGCCATAAAACTGAAGCCTTCTGAATGCATGTCAATATGCCATGTACTAGTAATGCAGTCTCGCCGTGTGGAATAGAAAATAATGGGCTGGGCCATTTCCCCCTTTACCTATGGAATCACCATTAGGCAATCAATTTCTCATCTTCATATCGAGATCAGCCAAATATCGCACTTTGGCATGCAGAAATAATCCTTAGGCACTGTTTGGAATGTCTGTAATTGGTGTGGCATTTAAATTTTTGATCAGACATACTTGTATATAAAAAAATGCCCAAACTCATGTACGGAACCGCTCAAAATCAAAGATGACATGCATAACAAGATGCAAGATATGTTATAACAACACATAGTAAATCTGGTCGATCAAATGCAGGGTTCACCATTTTTGTTAGACAACTAATTATACAATATTAGATATTTAGATACTACATAAAAGGAACGGCAAAAGCCCATGAGCGAGCACACCACAGCCAAACAAAATATGGCGCCTACCCTGATCCAACCATCACCTGCTAACAGTAACTCCAGCAGCCGTTTCACAAAAGAGATTCTAAAGCTCAACTCTAACACTGAAGTCACACAACCAACATATACTCATGCTACTTACCACCATTGATTTAAAATCCAGGGGGCTCAGAACAAGTGCTCCTACGGTGTCCAGCAACACCACAGTTACTACACCTCCCCTGCTTCCTCGGCTGCTTTGGCAGGTCACCCCTCTCCGGACAAGTCGTCCTCTTATGCCCTTGACCCCGGCAAATGCTGCAAAACCTGCCGAGTTTGCTCATCTCATCTGGTGCTTCGTCGCAGCTTGCTGGCCTTCTGGGCTGATCAGGAACTCCGACGAGTTGGTATTGTGTTGCCGACACCGTATCGCTGTCGTCTCCGGAGCAATCACCTGCTGGTCGTTCATCCACCATTGGCCTTTCTGAGGTTGGTCGATCCTCGAGCCCTTGGCCACCTCTTGCTTCTTTGTATGGTGCCATGATCTCCATGGCTTCCTTGAATATCCCCCTTAACCTATCACGGGCCTCTGCGCTAGCAGTTCCAAGACTGACTAGTTCAACAGCTTTGCTGTACAAGGTTGGAGCCTGTTGCACCGCATCTCGCACGTCTCTCGTCCACCTCTTCATGATGTGCTTCTTGGGTATCTCCTTGATTCCTACATAATACATGACCTGCATTGCCGGACAGTACATATATTTATGGTAAATATCTTGTAGACATTCTGAAAACATTATGCAGAAGATCAATATTTATGATAGAAGTTAGTAGTATTCTTCTAACCTTTAGAATGTGGCAGCACAGCAAACCCATGTGATCAAATTTACCACATTCACAGTCAAATTCAACCCCCTTATCTATCATTTTAACCTCGTAGACCGCCCTGCGCCATTTCTCCCTTGTCTCTGGTTCAGTATGCTCTGTCCTGTACACCCTGTTCTTCTCAATCTCCTCCACTTGGTAAGCTCCTGCTTCATAGAGGATTTGGCCAAACTGTTTGAACATCGCACGAGTATATATCTTGCTCGCATGACGTTCAATTGACAGGTTAGCCCTCATCACGGCACCATCCTGTGGAAATATCAGATCACTTATTTCAAATATCATCCTTCTAGCAAGGTTCAATGTTTTATAGATGAACTGAATCCTATATATTATGAGAAATCTAATTGCTTACAATCTTGGTCCGTTTCTCTTCGTAGCTCTCCTCTGCGTCCCGGTCAAACTGCAACCGCATGTAATGCTTCACGAACATATGCATCGGGCATGCAGGTGGTATATATGTCTTCAGCATGCTCTTGGCGGTTTCTCTTCTCTGAGTACTCGTCATCTTGGCACAAAACACCCCCTTTAAATATGGCTTCGCCCATTTCTTCCTGATTTTGTAAAGTTGTTTCATGTACGGATGTGACCTTAAGTTGTACTTTTCAATCAACATCTCCCATGCTGTCTCAAACTCATCTATCGTCAGCATGTGATCGACAACCTTATGGAACTCTGCTCGGAACTCATTCCGTTTTGTGTACAGGGGTCTGAGGGACTCCTTTGCTTTCTTCAAGACGTGCCATTTGCACCATCGGTGGGATGTGTTCGGCATTACATTCTTTATGGCCGCCTCCATGGCTTGATTCTGATCTGAAACAATACAAATAACTAATTAATTTAGATTTTTGTAGATGGTCCACTGGGTAACACGCAAAATAAAAATGATATTCACCTGTCAGAATTGTCATCGGTGCTTCACCGCCCATCATTCTTATGAATTCAGTGAAAACCCATTCGAAGCTCTCTACCTGCTCGTCCCTAACCAACACTCCAGCCAAGATGATACTCTGAAAGTGGCTGTTTACGCCTACGAATAGTCCAAATGGCATGTCATGCGGGTTGGTCATGTAAGTTGTGTCAAACGTGATAACATCTCCAAAGTACTTGTACTGCATTCGGCTCCGCTCGTTGGTCCACATGAGGTTCTTTATCCGGCTCTCAGTATCTGCTTGGATCCTGAACATGAAGTCTGGATCCGTTGTTCTCATGTCTGCAAAGACTTCAATTGTCTTCCTGACATCATCGTATGCTTGATCTTTGCTAATTTGACCACACAGGTTCCTAAGTGTATGCTTAGTGCATGGCGCATTCTCCATGGTTCCCGAGAAACTTCCTATAATGTTGTTGACTTTTCCGACGTTCACGTCGTCCTCCCTCAGCTGACGTACCAACTTCTTTGTATACAGATCTATATGTTTGTGGGATGGCCAGAGATCTTCTCACGTTGGAGTCAAAGGGTGGTTGTGTGTCACCCTGTGCTCCGTGATGTACCAGCCGTTGTCATCAGTACGCAACAAACGAATCAAGGCCGGACATCCACACCGGCTTGACCTTGTGTTTTCGGCATTTGGTTTCCCCTGCGTAAACGAAACACAGGAATGTATTTGCAATTAAATGAAATGCAATACCTACTTTTCTTAAAAAGAGGAAGTTGTATTAACAGTCCAGAACTCTCTGTTCTACTCATCTAACGCCCACAAACAGTTTCCTGCATGGTCTTGGTCCCCTCCACATTAAGCCGACTCTTGCCGTACCTGATGCCGAATCCATGTTCCCAGGCATACGCATTGTAGAAGTCATATGCCTCACCAAGAGAATCAAAAGTTGTAGCCAACTTTGGGTTGATAACATGATCTCCCCTGTTCTCTGCATAAGCTTTGATGGATTGCTGAGGGCTCCGATCCGGTCAGGACATGGTGTGCGGTCTGGGGGACGACGGCCAACCCTAACTCTGCAAGCATAAGCAACCAGCACTTGATCCATGTGTTGTGACTAGAAGATTTTCCACTTTATATAGTACTAGCTATGTAGAGCCGTTGTGTATAATTTTACCATTGGCCATGTTACATTCCATTTCATAATCACAGATGGAGACTGTCACACGAGCCGATTCATTTACAGTGCACCGCACGAATCGTGCCAATTTACGCGACTGGTTATATCAGCCTAAATGAAATCAAGTAACATATCGAGTTATGCTGAACTGCATTATCTTCTTGGATCTAATCCTTAGCCACCCAATCACTGGGACAAATAATCTTGCTGCTACAATACTGTATGATCAGGTTCGTGTTGAGCACATGGCGTTGCTAATGGTGGGTCTGCACTCTGCACTCTGCACACCATTCAGCTTAACTGAAACAATAAATGCTAAGGACTAACTGAGTTTAACTGAAACAGTAATCATCTTGCCAAGGATTAATTAAATCACCTTTTGGTCCAGCCGGGAGCCTGTGGGTTAATTCTGCCTGTGGACAGAGCGGCGGACTCGGCAGGCCCGCCATCGGCCCTGCGCAAAAGCCCTCCCGGCTTCCCGCGGACCTCCTCCTCCGCCGCGAGGATGACTGCCATCGCCGGAGCAGAAGCGCGGCTCCCGGCCTCGTCCCCATCGCCGACGACCACGCCGGCCTCCCCCGCCGCCGGCTCAAAGATTAGTAGCCTGCTGCCAATACGACCCCCGTAAATGAGATGATTTCGTCAGAAAAATCATGGCATCAGCTGGAGCTCAAAGATTGAAATGCGGCATTCAGCTGGAGCGCCGTACCTGTGGACTGGGTCGAGAGGGAACACCATTTTCCGCGGCGGATTGGATTCAGTTTGAGTGAGCGAGTGAGTGAGGTTGAGGACGACCGCCTGGCTTCTAGCATACGGTTCCTTCCTTCATTCACCCCAGTCGCCGAGCTATTTCCCCTGAGGGGCCCCACGTGGCTCTCCCGATAGTTCTTTGAGGAAAATATCGTTTTCCCTCTCAAATCCTGTCTGATGGACCGATTTCCCCCCAAAGTCTAAAACCGAATCAATCAGCCCCTAAACTCTCCAAAACCGGATCAATTCTCCCCCATGGTGGTTTTGCACTAGATTTAGGTGGTTTTGACTAGTCTCCTTGCTGACTGGACAGTGCTGACTTGGCAGATGCAACTTTCCCCAATTTATAATTGCAAGCCGCTCCCTTGCCGCGAAGCACTCTGTCGCCCCCTCGCCGCCCCATCGCCGTCCCCTCGCCACCCCATCGCCGTCCCCTCGCCGCCCCCTCGCCGCCCCATCGCCGTCCCCTCGCCGCCCCCTCGCCGCCCCATCGCCGTCCCCTCGCCGTCCCCTCGCTCGCCGCAGTCCATGGCGTCTGCTAGCTCGTCAAGCAGTCATCGGTCGCCGCGGTCCATGGCCTTCTCAGGGCAGTCGCCGGTGCCATATCGGGAGCCACCGATGGCGTACTCGCCTGAGAAGGTGTGCCACTGCAAAGTCAAGGCTCCGAGGTGGATTTCGTGGAGCATTGCCAACCCCGGTCGTCGATACTACAACTGCAGCCAATCTCTGGTAACTAGATCTGTGCCCGCCGTTTCTGTTTGTTGTTTCGTTGAGCAGCAAGTCTTTGCGTGATTCTTTTGACAAAATTGCACAATTTTTTGAATAGGGATATGACTGTGGGTACTTCAAGTGGCATGATGATCCCCTGGATAAGTTTGTCAGTACGCTACTAGGTGACCTGCGAGATGTTGTGAATCGGCTGAAGACAGAGGTTAGGAAGCTCAAGACCGAGAAATCACAGCTGGAGCATGCTCTCATGGATGCCAAGTGCAGCATTGGTGATGCTGATGTTTATGTGCTGGATTTGAAAGCGCAGCATGCTCAACAAATGGATGTTCTTGCCAAGGAATTTCAGAGAAGCAAAAAGATGTACAAATTTGCCATCTTTTTCTGCATTGTGTCTGCTGTTATCATGGCTTTGAAGATGTGATGTAGTATCTTAGTGAACCACCTATGTAAGCTCGAGTGAACAAATGTACTTGAGTTTAAAATTTCAAAAGTCTGAACTTGTGTCTGAAGTTAACTGAACTTTTGGTTGTCTGAATTTTTCTGAAGCGTTGTCTGAAGTTAACTGAACCCACCGCTTTGACAGCCACCCATTTAAGGCCAGCGCTCGCCCAGACAGCACTAGCCCACCCACTCTCATCCACTCGCCGTTCCCCATTCTCATCCACTCCCTTCGCCTCTCGCCCACCCACTCCCATCGCTTCTCGACGCCGGCGATGGCGCCCAAGAAGAAGACTGCAAGAGATGTTCGCCGTGCTCAAGATCGGTGGGAGGAAACTGTGAGCAGGTTCTGCAAGGGGGATTCAGAGAAAAGGGCCGATGTGGAGGAGATCTGCAACAGATTTCCGAGCTTGCAGATGTGCGTGGACCACGCTAGGGGCCTCATCGTTGTGGCAACTGATGATGAGAAGAAGACAATGTTCCCCGACGGCCGTCCCATTCCAGCTATCTCTGTTTTCCTTTGGGCTATGAATGAGGCGGAGAAGTCACCAGATCCGCGTCAGCGTGCCAGGTGGTACGAGTACCGCTCCCGCCGTCGCCCCCTCCACCTCCAGTTGAAGGTCTCGTCGGCGTCGTGGTCGCTGTACCAGCTGCAGTGAAGCAGGTTATTGTGCACTCTGACAGCGACGGAGAGTGCAATGAAGATGTGTTAGAGGACAGCGAGCAGGAGCAGGATGTGGAGGACAGCGAGAAGGAGCAGGTGGTGGTGGATGTGGAGGACGACAGCGAGGGGGAGGTGGCGCCTGCCGACGACGACGTGTACGTGGTGGCGCCGGTGATCCCGCAGCTCGGCGACAGGAGCATGCCAATCGAGGCGGAGACTTACATCCGCGTCGGCATTCGCCACTCCTACCGCACCAAGAAGATGAAGGACATGCAGAAGTGAAGATAGAGAAGTTAAGTTTCTAGTTCAGTGTCTAGTTCATTATGCACTGAGAAATGCAGTTAAGTTTCTATGTTAAGTTTGTATGTTAGGTACTGGACAAATGCAGTTATGTATGCACTGTCAGAGTTTCTAGTTAAGTACTGAACAAATGCAGTGATCAAATGTACTGAAGATGTTCAAGCATAAATGTTTTCAACTCTGTTGTCCTCTTTGTTTTAATCCAAAAAATTATAGTAGCAGAAATTGTGCCTCAAATTAACAGAAGCAGAAATTTAGGACAAGTGTGGCACAAATTTAGCACAGTATCACAAATTTTGTAATCAAATGGATGGCCCTTTCTTAGCATTTAGTGCCTCCTTGTATGCAGCAAGGTTGAACACACAATGTTGTGGAACTCTAGGTTGAGAGTTTGGTTGTGAGCTCTGTTGAGAGCTTGGCTGTGAGCTTTGTTGAGATGTAGGTTCATTGATCCTTAGGGTTCCTGGTTTTCTTCTAACTTCCAACTTCTTTGGCCTAGGTTGCACAGCCATTGCCTTGCCTTTTATATCAGCAGCCTGCAAACAAGTTTTTATTAGTATAAACAAAAAAGCAACCAAGTTTTCATTAGTAGAAACAAAAAGCAACCAATTTTTCATTAGTACTAACAAGTGTTATCTTAACCTGCTTTTCAAGCATAGCTTTCTGTGTCTGAAGAGCATCAAAAGCCTCTTTGTCTTGCTTCTTTTGTTTTGCAGCTTCTCTGACCAAATGAGCATTTCCATGATGTTTAGCTCCATCATTGTTCTTACAGCTTGATCTATTATGTCCTTGCCTTTTGCAAGAACTACAAGTGATCTTGCCACCTACTTTGCTCATCTTAGTACCCTTAGGTTTTTCTCCTTCCTCTCTCCTTCTTTCTGTTTTAGGCCTTTCAGGCAAGCTAATGTGACCAGGTGGTTGTGGCTTTGGATTTGTTGAAATAGGCCAACTCTCCTCTCCCTCCAAAGGTTGTAAGCAATGATCATATATCTTGTTGTACACTTCTATGGAGTAGCAAGGAGCAATATAATCATCAATTTTCTGTCCTGTTTTATAGATAGCACTAATGGCATGGCAGCAGGGTAAACCTGACAGCTGCCAATATCTACACGAGCAAGTCCAGAGCTGCAAGTTAACAATAAATTTGAATTTCTCATGCTCTTGCACTTCAAATCCATCTTTCCCATTCCACAGCACATGGCAGAAACCTGATCTCCTTATGTTTTGCTTCAGTTTTTTGAAAATGTTGGGACATATAGTTCCTTTCCAGTTAACTGACTTCCCTCTATTTTCTTGTACCCTCACCATAATTTTGCACCTGATCCACTCAAGCATTGAGACAATAGCAAGGTACCTAGCTAACAGGATGTAGTTGTTGAAAGATTCACACATGTTGTTATCAACTGAATCACAATTAGACCCCAGCTTCATGTAGGCCCTACTTCAATGTACTGGATCAGTGTTCATCATATCTTTTGCACCCTCAACAGTAAATTGTGCTAGCCTGGCCCTGTTGTAGTTGAAAATCACTTTGTTTGGTGATTTTGCACATCTCCAAAACCTTTTCTGAAGATCATGGTCTGGGTGTTTTTTCTTCCAATTAGCATATATGTGTCTTGCACACATTCTATGCTCAGCTTTAGGAAAAATGTCCTCCATTGCCCCTATAAGTCCCTTTTGTTGATCTGACATAAATACATATCCATCTCCTTGATTGCTTATTTTCAAGTCCTGGTTTATTTTGGCAAGAAACCAGAACCATGACTCATAATTTTCTTTCTCCACAACAGCCCAAGCAATAGGATACATCTGGTTATTTGCATCTCTTCCTATAGCACACAACATCTGTTGATAGCAAGCACCTTTGAAAAAACAACCATCAAGGCCAATAACTTTTCTACAACCTGCCAAGAAACCTTTCTTCAAGGCATCAAAACACATGTAAAACCTTTGAAATACATATGACCCATCCTTTTCATTATGGTCCAACTTCACTTCAACTGTGCTTCCAGGATTAGTTCTCAGCAGCTCTAACTGATAATTAAATAATTTTGAGTACTCTCCTTCAGTGGAATGCAATAGTTTCTGCATGACCATTCTCTTTGCCTTCTTGCACTGTGCAACTGTCACATCAGCAAATAAGTCCTCAAGTACAGTTTTCCTCAAATCTTCTAACTTCCAATTTGGATTTGCTCTTATAAGCCTGCCATATTTTGTAGCAATAACAGTTGATGTGACCAGTTTGTTATCTCTTCTTGGAATGCAATGGTGCTCATCTACAAAGGTAGACACCTGTAGCCACTTATTTCTAGTAGTTTTAGAAGTATAGATCATCCAGTTGCAGCCAGGCCAAGTACACTTTGCACCTACTTTATGATTTTCATCCTTTGTGAAAGCAATATGCACATGTTTCTTAATGCCATATTTTATTAGAGCTTTCTTCATCTGATGTCTTCCTCTAAAAACCATTCCTATCTCAAATGTAGGAATTTCTGATTTGCTGTCATATTTTCTCCATTCACTTTTCCTTCTCACTAGCTGTGTGGCCCCCTCACCATCACTTTCCTCATCAAAAGAGCAGTCATCATCTGATGACACAACATCATCTTCTATGCCATCCAGCTTTTCATCACCAGACAATCCTTCGATCACATTATTATCTTTGATGACAGGCCCCACATCACCCCCTAATTTCTTTGCTCTCTTCTGCCTCCTAATTTCCCTTGCTAATTTCCTTAATTTCTCTGCCTCTGATTCTTCAGCAGAACTGTGCTCTGACAAAGGCTGGTAGTCAATGTCACTTTCATCATCACCTTCTTCTCCTTCTTTTACATTTTCATGTAATACTTCATTAGCACTTGTTCCATTTTCAACATGATCTGTAGATGTATACTCAAATTCAGAAGTAGCTGCTGGGTTCTGTCCTTGAGTAAATTGTGGCATTGTTCCTCTCTGTGGTGTACCTGCTACTGCTTTGGTCTTTGCAGATTTTGCTTTATTTCCTACTGGAGCTGAAGAAGATGCACCTGGACATGAAGAAGATGCACCTTGGGCTGCACCTGGAGTTGGAGGAGGAGCACATGCACCTTGAGCTGCACCTGAAGATGTAGTTGCTGAAACTGGAGCTGCAAGAGGTACTTTTCTTCTTTTAGCTGCAACTCTACTTGCTCTACTTTTCTTAATCTTCACTGGACTCTCAAATGTAGTAAGAAAGTCATTAGCCTCACTTATTATCCTCAAATTTTCTTCCTCATCAGCTGTCCTTTTCACACCTACAACAACTTCTGGCTCTGCTCTTTCTTCTGCTGAAGCTGCTACATTTGATAAAAACATCTCATCGACCATGTTTGTCTCCACAGCATCCACATTTACCAATGCAAATCTGCTACCTTTATGCTTGGAATATGTTTCTGAAACTACCACAGGCACATCATCTACCACAGGCACATCATCTACTCTGTTTTGCAACTGCTTTACTGCTTCTTCACACAACTGCACTTCCTCCACATAGATCTCTGCACATGACCCAATAGGTGTTACATTCCCCATCTTCTCCACACTTGAATCATCAAAAATAAATTGCAAACCCTCACTCAGTTTTTTCCCTGGAACAAGCCAGTGCATCTTGTAACTATAATCCCCCCTACAATGTCCTCTTTCTACATGATACATGTCCTCAGCATAAGACAACAAAAGCTCAAACTTTAGGCTTTTCCTATTGAACGGAAAAGTAATCATCAGACCTCCGTTGTATACAAGCAATCCATCCACTGTCTCAAATTTGCCAAAATAATGTAGTGACACATAACTTATTTCTTCTTCATCTGCTGCCTCATCGACAAGACCTGCCCAAAAAAACAATCTTTACCTCATTACATAGCTCAGGACCTACCCATAAAAACAATCTTCCTATGATCTACCCTACACCTCCACCATCTGCCTGCCATGGCAGCAAAATTGGGTGCAGTAGATGACTTCTAAGCGCAGCTCTGATTTCTCCTAAACTAAGATCATGCAGTAGATGACTTCGACGAGAAAGAAAGGGGGGCGGTTGACTCACCATCGGGCGGCGTGGAGGCCGGCTGCAGGGCGGACGCCATGGCGGCGTCTGCGGACGCCGCCGGCGTGCTTGACGCCGTCGCGGCAAGGTTGGGCGTCGTTGTCCAGGCACAGGGAGGTTGGTCGATGCACATGGACCGAAATCACCTGAATTGGGGGCTGATTGGTCGACCGGCTCCCCCAATCGATGAAAACACCTGAAATCTGCCAAGTCAGCACTGTCCAGTCAGCAAGGAGACTAGTCAAAACCACCTAAATCTGGTGCAAAACCACCATGGGGGAGAATTGATCCGGTTTTGGAGAGTTTAGGGGCTGATTGATCCGGTTTTAGACTTTGGGGGGAAATCGGTCCATCAGACAGGATTTGAGGGGGAAAACGATACTTTCCTCTAGTTCTTTTAGGTGAACAGTGCTTTCATGGGCCACGGTGCATATGATGAACAGAAATTCCGATGACGAGATGGGCCACGCCCAAGTCTGCACTCTGTAGCAGTGGCGGAGCTAGGAAAGAAATGGTGGGTGTGCACACCTAAAAAAATTCTACCTAATCCGAGTGTCATGCATACAAATAGTTGGCAAAAAAATAATACAAACAACCCAATCAAGTCAGACAACATTATAGTTCCCAAATATTCCAAATTTGCAACCTTGCAAATACAAATAGTCTTACATGAAAGATACCCATATGTAGGCATGTAGAAACTATAACACTAAGTAACTCTACGACGTTCCTTTGCTATGAAATCTTCAATGACGTCTTCCTCGCTTACTTTTAAGAACACATCTCGCTCAATGAATGTTACTAAACAGTTGTTCATGAGATCATCACTCATACTATTTCTCAACTTATTTTTCACTAGATTCATTGCCGAAAATACTCTTTCAACACTCGCTGTGGCCACCGGTAAGATCAATACCAATTTGATAAGCATGTAGACCAAATCATAGAGAACATGTTTGTTTGTACCAACAAGCATAACAGAGAGTTCACCAATATTACGCACAGATCTGAACCTATCATCTTGTCTCATATCATCAATAAAAGTATCAAGTTGGAATTCAAGCCTTACCAAATCCATGCTTGATATGTCCTGGGGGTAGAATTCAGCAAGTTTCATTACCTTGAGTGCATCATAAGAAGCAAATGAATTGGCGGGGTTCAAAGCAGACATGCAAATAAGCAACTCCATATTAACCTCATCAAACCTATTGTCAAGCTCTTGAATGATTTGATCAAGGATACCAAGATATACTTCTCTTCTATAACGATCATCATTTGTTTGCACTTCATAATACCGAGGTGATCTTCCATGAGGCACATAATTATCCTCCGATGTAGGAACTTCAATGCCATGTTTGTTGCAAAACAATGTCACCTTTGCAAGAAATTCTTCTCAGCCATGAGACCTCATATGTCGCATTTTATTCTTTGCCAAACTAACAAGTGCCATTGCATTCACAATATCTTGATATCTCTTTTGCAATGACTGAGACAACTCATTAGTGTGGCCAAGAATAACAAGCATCACGTGAAGATTGAAAACAAAGTCATATGACTCAAAGGCAAAAGCCACTGCACGTATTCTTGTCCACTCACCACTTTGTGAAGGATCTTTCCCAATAGTATCAAGTACTTCTAGTATTGTGGGGTACATGGTAATAATGTGTAGAATGGTTCGAAAATGAGAACCCCACCGAGTATCACCGGGTCTAGCTAATCCCATCTCTTGATTTAACCCACTTCCACTTTCAATTTCACCCATTTCAAGTGCTTCCAGAACCTTTTGAGCTCTAACATCTCGAAGCATGTCATGACGCTTGCAAGAAACTCTAGCAATATTCAGCAAGTAAGAAACATGATCAAAAAACCATTTACATGGTTCATTTCCCTTTGCCACGACAATAAGAACCAATTGAAGTTGATGTGCAAAGCAATGAATGTAATAAGCAGAGGGCGACTCTTTCATAATCAATGTTTTCAACCCTTTAATCTCTCCTTTCATGTTGCTAGCCCTGTCATATCCTTGCCCACGGATTTGAGTAAGAGTCAAATGATGATCGGTAAGTAAAGTTTCAATTGCAGCTTTAAGTGACAAGGAAGTTGTGTTGGCAACATGAACAACTCCAAGAAACCTCTCACACCCCTTTCCAACTTTATCAACATAACGTATGCAAATAGCAAGTTGCTCTTTATGAGATGCATCACTAGACTCATCAGCTAGGATTGCATAGTGCTCATCACCAAGATCTTCAATAATTTGTTTTGTAGTTAGCACAGAACAACATTCAATAATTTGTTTTTGTATCGTTGGACTAGTCAAGATGCAGTTTCCAGGAGCATTGTGCAAAACAATCTTATCAACTTCTTCATCATTTTCTACAAGCCATTTTAGAAGTTCAAGAAAGTTCCCCCTATTGCTAGATTCTTCACTCTCATCATGTTCACGAAATGCCAATCCTTGGTTCAAAAGAAACCTCAAGCATCTTAGTGAATAAGTTAGCCTAGCCTTGTAAAGACGCAGATCCTGTTTAGACACCCTCACCATGGTATTACAAATTGACGTTTGAGGTGTCACAAATAAATTGTACTTCTCTTGAGCTTGGTTGTGAATGCTACCAATACCGCCCATATGTTTGTCCAGTGCATCAGGTTTGTTCCAATTTCTCCAACCAGTTTTAACAAAGGCATCACCCCTAGGCCCCCCATTAGTTTTCCCTTTGAACAAATAGCACACAAAGCAATATGCTGCTTCCTTTGAGACACTATATTCTAGCCAACTATACTTTTCAAATCAAACAAAACTAAAGTGTCGAGTTTTACCATAGATTTTCCTGACTTGAAAAGCATGTGCATATGGTCGGCATGCAGTTTTTGCAATGTATCTTCTTCGAACACTATCTTGATCATTAAAATCATACTCTGAAATAGGAGTTCTTTTCCCTGGATCACCTGAAAAGACATGTGCACTTGGCTGTTCGGGTGATGGAAGACTTGGCATTGCATCTTCAATTTCAACATCGATCTCAGTATCTGTATCCATGTCCGTATCGGAATGGATTGGAGGTGGGGAATTAGGACACCGCGCATTTTCAATATCTTCAGTGTGATGTTCAGTAGCAATCTTCCTCGCTTTCTCTTCATGTTTCCGAAAAAGGTCCAGAATGGCACCATTCCTCTTCATGTTCTACTCTGCAATTATATCAAAATTAAAACATCATTGGTAGCAGCAGCATACCGAATCAGTTCTACACAATATAAGCATCAACTATTGGCCACTGCATATAAACCAGTACAAATATACGCTGGATTGGGCCACTGGGGCACTGGACATCAACTACTAGCAATTCATGATTCATATACACTGGACTGGGCATCAATTTATTTGGAAGCAGCAAAGCATCTATTTTGGGGGGAAGCTTGGAATCTCACCTTGCTGATTTGTTCAAACGGAGGTTGGGGAAGATGATTTGAGGTCGTCCGGTGCAGTACTGGTCCGGCGGTGGTGAGGAAGACGCAGCTGGAGAGGCATCCAGGGTCCAGCCAGCCGCGAGCACGACAGGATCGATCCAGCCGCAGTCTGCAAGGGAGACGCAGCGGATGCCCCTGTCTCGTCTCTCCTGGCCTGACGACGGCGACTGTGGGCGGGACGAGCGGCGAGAGGAAGGGAGAGGAGGGGAGCGGCGAGAGGAAGGGAACCAATGGCCGGAGCTCGGAGGAGAGACGGGTGAGGGCTGAGCCGCTGAGGCGGCGTGGCCAGAGAGGAGACGGAGGCACGGAGCTGCCTTCACACACGAGAAGAAATCTAGATGGCTGGGGCTGGGCTTTGGACAGTCTTTGGGCTAAATTAGTACATGGTAGAAAATAAAATCTTCAAATTCTAGGTGGGCCACGGCCCACTGTGCCTACACGCTGCATCCGCCACTGCTCTGTAGCACTCTCAAACAAGTTCAGTGGATGCAAGAAAAATTCATTTGGTAGCATACACGGAAACCTGACTTGCACACCCATAAGCTTTGGACGCCGATAAAGCCCACACATATTGTATATTAGACATGCGCCCACACATCGTGTGTGCTGTGAACAGGAGGTAGCCCACACGGGCTGTGTGTGGGTGGACATTAGAATTACCCACACGTGTGGACGCAGCTACTTCATGCCACACGCACGTGTGGACGCATCTACTTCATGCCACACGCCAACAAGTACTACTCATCTTCACCCCGCGTGTGTGGCACAAAGCAAAAATACCCACACGTCCTGGCGTAGCTACTTTAGGTACCCGCGGGATGACGATTTAGTTGCCATCCTGGATGGCAGATGTAGTTATCCGGTATGGCAAGTGTAGTTGTAAAAGCATGGCAACTTTATCTGTTTTGGTTAATTATAGTTGCCATGTCTAATTTATAGTAGTTGCCGCGTGTAATCAAACCGTAGTTATCATGTGTGATTAACTACTTGCCACATATGATCAAACATTAGTTGCCATGTGTGTTTACTTAGTTGTCACGTGTGGTCCAACCATAGTTGCCATGTATGGTTAATCACACTCGCCATGTGTGCTTATCTGGTTGCCACGTACGCGCAATTGCAGTTGCCGTCTAGCAAAGAATCACAGTTGTCATGTGTGTTTACCTAGTTGACACGTTCGCGTAACTGCAGTTGTCATCCATAACATAGGAGTGTCGTGTGGGCGAAAAGCAATTCGCCCACACGCGCATGGACTAGGTGGTGACTGTATGGGCAGAAACTAGTTCACCCACACATCGTAGCTGGCAAACAGCATGGTGCGAGGCGTGTGGGCAAACTCTCCAACGCCCACACATCAGCCCCGTCCTACGTGAGATGCAAATTCTGCCTCAATGTGTCAAGATTCGTGCAAACTATACTGGACGATGATCCACGCGTGTGGGCGAGTTACAAAACTGCCACACGTGTGGACGTTAGTGTTTTCCTAAGCTTTACCTTGAATCGGCCGTTTTCAGCAAGTCATGCTGAATCGGACGCAAAAGTGGGGCATATGAGGATGCGTTTGGTTACTTGTATCAATTTTTTTTCTTTACATACCTGTCCCAGTTAGGTCTGTCTAAGCATATACAGGTAAAAAACCCATCATCTGCATATTGTTTGGTTGCCTGCATCCCGTCTACTCTGCATGTGCCGAAACGGGCCGCTGCAGTTTAGTTGCGGACTTGTTTCAAGGGAAAACACAAGTTCAGTTGTTTGGTCACATCCAGGACAGTTGTGTGGTAACCTTCTTTTTTATGTGGTGAGGTTACCAGAGACACGCATGGACAACTAAGAACTAAACTAGAGCAATAGAACAAACTTAGGCATAAACACAAGTTTTAACCATCCATCACAAGTTTAAACCAACATAGTACGATAAGTTTTAAATGAAACAAGTCTTAAACCAACAGCCAACTAGGAACGGACAGCAGGAGCTCAGGTGGTCACGGCGAAGGCGTTGTCGTGCTCCTTGCACGACAGGTCTGGTGGGTTAGCCCATTAGTGCTCGGCAACAGTTTTTAGAAGCTTCTTTCATTGGTTTTTAAAAGATTCCACTTGATTTTGCGAAGCTCCCGGTTATTCTTTTTTTTGATGTTTCTTTGTCAGTTTCCCTAGGTTTGGATCGGCCTTTTTTTCCTTTCTTTTTATGTATTTTCATTTCCATTTGTTTCTTTCCTTTTCAAATTCACGAATTTTTTAAAATAAGAAATATATTTAAAATTCCTAAATATTTTAGCAATTTGTGCATATTTCAAAATCTGTACATTTTTCAAATTCATGAACATTATTTATCATTTTTATTTTTTCCATTTAAAAAAATACAAGAGCATTTTTTAAGTTCCTAATTTTTTTAAAAATTTATGGATAGTTTTCAAGTTATGAACAGTTTTCAAATTTTAGAAAATTGTCATATTAGTGAATAATTTTTTAAGTTTGTGAACATCTTTAATTTTTTTAAACATTTTTAAATTGCATGAATTTTTTAAGATATTCAAACTATTTCAAATAGGTATTTTCTCAATTTAATGAACATTTTTTAATTTTACGAATTTTTTTAATTCATGTATAAACATGAATATATAATACATCTTAAACTGCATTGTATCGCAATTGGAGGGTAGAAAAAAATTGTTGTCTGGTACACCGGTATTGTGTTGCCGACACTGTATCGCTGTCGTCTCCGGAGCAATCACCTGCTGGTCTTTCATTCACCATTTGCCTCTCTGAGGTTCGCCAATCCTCGAGCCCTTGGCCACCTCTTGCTTCTTTGTATGGTGCCATGATCTCCATGGCTTCCTTGAATATCCCCCTTAACCTCTCACGGGCCTCTGCGCTAGCAGTTCCAAGACTGACTAGTTCAACAGCTTCGCTGTACAAGGTTGGAGCCTGTTGCACCGCATCTCGCGCGTTTCTCGTCCACCTCTTCACGATGTGCTTCTTGGGTATCTCCTTGATTCCTACATAATCCATCACCTGCATTGCCGGACGGCACGCATTTATGATAAATATCTTGTGGACATTCTGAAAACATGACGCGGAAGATCAATATTTATGATAAAAGTTATTCTTCTAACCTTTAGAATGTGGCAGCATAGTAAACCCATGTGATCAAATTGACCACACTCACAGTCAAATTCAGCCCCATTATCTATCATCTTAACCTCGTAGACCGCCCTGCGCCATTTCTCCCTTGTCTCTGGTTCAGTATGCTCTGTCCTGTACACCTTGTTCTTCTCAATCTCCTCCACTTGGTAAGCTCCTGCTTCATAGAGGATTTGACCAAACTGTTTGAACATCGCACGAGTATATATCTTGCTCACATGACGCTCAATTGACAGGTTAGCCCTCATCACGGCACCATCCCGTGGAAATATCAGATCACTTATTTCAAATATCATCCTTCTAGGAAGGTTCAATGTTTTAGAGACGAACTGAATCTTATATTATGGTGAGAAATATAATTGCTTACAATCTTGGTACGTTTCTCTTCGTATATTTCTTCTGCGTCCCGGTCAAACTGCAGCCGCATGTAATGCTTCACGAACATATGCATCGGGCATGCAGGTGGTATATATGTCTTCAGCATGCTCTCGGCGGTCTCTCTTCTCTGAGTACTCGTCATCTTGGCACAAAACACCCTCTTTAAATATGGCTTTGCCCATTTCTTCCTGATCTCGTAAAGTCGTGTCATGTACGGATGTGACATTAAGTTGTACTTTTCAATCAACATCTCCCATGCTGTCTCAAACTCATCTATCGTCAGCATGTGATCGACAACCGTATGGAACTCTGCTCGGAACTCATTCTGTTTTGTGTACAGGGGTCTGAGGGACTCCTTTGCTTTCTTCAAGACGTGCCATTTACACCATCGGTGGGCTGTGTTCGGCATCACATGCTTTATGGCCACCTCCATCGCTTGATTCTGATCTGAAACAATATAAATAACTAATTAATTTAGATTTTTGTAGATGGTCCATGGGGTAACAAACAAAATAAAAATGATACTCACCTGTCAAAATTGTCATCGGTGCTTCACCGCCCATCATTCTTATGAATTCAGTGAAAACCCATTCGAAGCTCTCTACTTGCTCGTCTCTAACCAACACTCCAGCCAAGATGATACTCTGAAAGTGGCTGTTTACGCCTACGAATAGTCCAAATGGCATGTCACGTGGGCTAGTCATGTAAGTTGTGTCAAACGTGATAGCATCTCCAAAGTACTTGTACTGCATTCGGCTGCGCTCGTTGATCCACATGAGGTTCTTTATCCAACTCTCGGTATCTGCTTGGATTCTGAACATGAAGTCTGGATCCTTTGCTCTCATGTTTGCAAAGACTTCAATTGTTCAAAGATCTTCGCACGTTGGAGTCAAAGGGTGGTTGTGTGTCACCCTGTGCTCCGTGATGTACCAGCCGTTGTCATCAGTACGCAACAAACGAATCAACGCCGGACATCCACACCGGCTTGACCTTGTGTTTTCGGCATTTGGTTTCCCCTGGATACGTGAAACACGGGAATTTATTTGTAATTAAATGAAATAAAATACCTACTTTTATTAAAAAGAAGTTGTTATAACATTCTGGAACTCTCTGTTCTACTCACCGAACGCCCACAAACAATTTCCTGCATGGTCTTGGTCCTCTCCACATTAAGCCGACTCTTGCCGTACCTGATGCCGAATCCATGTTCCCAGGCGTACACATTGTAGAAGTCATATGCCTCACCAAGAGAATCGAAAGTTGTAGCCAACCTTGGGTTGATAACATGATCTCCCCTGTTCTCTGCATAAGCTTTGATGGATTGCTTGAGGGCTCCGATCTGGCCAGGACACGGTGTGCGGTCCGGGGGACGACGGCCAACCCTAACTCTGCAAGCATAAGCAACCAGTACTTGATCCATGTGTTGTGACTAGAAGATTTTCCACTATATATAGTACTATATACAGCAGTTGTGTATAATTTTGCCATTGGCCATGTTACATTCCATTTCATAATCACAGATGAAAACTGTCACACGAGCGATTCATTTACCATGTACCACTCGGATCGTGCTAATTGTTTGCCTGCTAATATCTTTTTTTTGCTAATATTATCCACAATGAAATCAAGTAAGTTACCATATCGAGTTATGCTGAACTGCATTATCATCTTGGACCTATTCCTTAGGGCATCTCCAGCCGCGCCCCCAACAGCCCCCCCAGGCCACTTTTTCTGCGCCGGCACCGAAAAAACGGCCCAGTCGCACCCCCAGGACGCCGAAAATCGCCGGTTCGGGCCTTTTTTCCGCCCGGCGGTCACAGGCCGAACCCGGCGCGCTGGGGAGCAGTTGGGGGCTCCGACGCTAGGGAAAAGCACGCCTGGCCCACACCGATAGGGGAAAAGTCAAGGTTTTCTTCCCCTGACTCGCCTCGCACCCCCTGCGCCCTCGGCCACCACTAGCTATATCCCGGCGACGGCCGCCGCCCTACTCCGGTAGATAGCCATTCCCCGCCGGAAAATAGCAGCGCTTTGCCGCGGCAGCCCCTCCCACAGCAGCTGGGCGTTTCCGGCCGCCGTTTCCGGCCGCGGAGGCGCGGTTTAACGGCGGGTACACGCCCGCCGAGCGCAAGGTGTTCGGCGTTTTGCCTGTCTCGGCGATGGAATCGGATGAGGAGGAAGAGCTCGCCGCGCTGCTGGAGGAGGAAGCCGCGGCCGACGTCCAGGAAGAAGAGCATCTCATGGTGCTCGCTGCCCTCGCCCAGCTGCTGGCGAGCAATGAAAAGTCGCGGCGAGGTGGCTCGGCGCCGGGGCGGGTGAAAGCAAAGAACCGGCATCGTCTCCAAGGCTAATGTATGCTCTACTCCGACTACTTCACCGATGCTCCACTTCATGGCGAGAGAACATTTCGGCACCGTTATCGGATGAGCCGAAAGCTCTTCCTCAGGATTGTGAATTCCATCCGGGAGTTCGACAACTACTTCAAGTGCAAGATGGATTGCACTGGCGCTCTTGGATTCACCTCCATCCAGAAGTGCACGACAGCGATGAGGATGCTTGCATATGGAGCTCCCAGTGATTCACTCGACGACTATGGGCGCATGGTCGAGTCCACCAGCATAGAGTGTTTCTACAAGTTCTGTCGGGCAGTGGTGGCAGTGTTTGGGCCACAATACTTGAGAACACCCAATGCGGAAGACACTGCTCGGATCCTAGCCCAGAATGCAGCAAGAGGATTTCCTGGGATGCTTGGAAGCATCGACTGCATGCATTGAAAATGGAAGAACTGCCCATTTGGTTGGCAGGGGATGTACAAAGGCGCCAAAGGCGGTTGCAGTGTGGTGCTTGAGGCGGTAGCCACACAGGACCTCTGGATTTGGCACTCCTTCTTTGGTATGCCAGGAACTCACAATGACATCAACGTGCTGCAGTGCTCTCCTGTTTTTGCCAAGCTCATTGAGGGCCATTCTCTTCCGGTGAACTTCGAGATCAATGGGCACCAATACAACAAGGGGTACTATCTAGCTGACGGCATCGATCCGAGATGGTCGACATTTGTGAAGACGATCTCAAACCCTGTGGCAGGAGGTAAGAACGCCTGGTTTGCGAAGCTTCAGGAGGCTTGCAAGAAGGATGTCGAGCGGGCATTTGGTGTGCTCCAATCTCGATTTGCTGTTGTTCGGTACCCCGCTCAGACCTGGTCCAAAGATCAAATGTGGGAGATTATGACTTGCTGTGTCATCTTGCACAACATGATCATCGAGAGCGAGCAAGAAGACCCAGTGTTTGACACTGAACCATACTACAGGCATGGTCCTCTAGCCGAAGTTGATCACCAGCTACCGGCAACTTGGACTGCCTATCTCAGTATGCGTCAGGAAATCCGAGACCCACTGGTGCATCATCAACTGCAGAAAGATCTGATTGAGCACCTATGGAGGCTCAAGGCGGACGCCGTGTGATGAAATACGAGTTTTTATTTGTTGAACTATATAATTTGTATTGAACTATTTGTTGTTGTATTATTTTGTTGAAGTATTTGATTTTTCTGTGATGAAATATATGATAAGAAATAATTGTGTTGATAATTGAACGCTGAGACACGGTGAAACCACGCCGAATATGGGTCTATTCTCGCCCATATGGGCCCTTTATTCGCCGAAATTGGGCTGCAAAGTGGGCCAATTTCGGCGCCTGGGGGCGACGACTGAGCGCAAAACCGCCCCCAGCGCCGAGTGTATCGCCGGCTCGCCCCCAGGGGGCGATTTTTATGCGTCCTGGGGGGGCCAACGGCTGGAGATGCCCTTATCCATCCAATCACTGGGACAAATAATCTTGCTGCTTCAATATTGTATAATCAGGTTTGTGTAGAGTATACATTATACAATACTGTATACTGCTACAATACAGTATAATCAGTTTCTTGTTGAGCATATATAGGTGGGTCTGCACACCATTCAGCTTAACTGAAACAATAAACGCTAAGGACTAACTGAATTTAACTGAATCAGTAGTAATCATCTTGCCAAGGACTAATTAAGCAAGCTTAACTGAAGCAATCACCTTTTGGTCCAGCCGGGAGCCTGTGGGTTCATTCTGCCTGTGGACAGAGCGGCGGGCTCGGCAGGCCCGCCGCCGGCCCTGCGCAAAAGCCCTCCCGGCTCCCCGCGGATCTCCTCCTCCGCTGCGACGATGACTGCCACCGCCGGAGCAGAAGCGCGGCTCCCGGCCTCATCCCCATCGCCGGAAACCACGCCGGCCTCTCCCGCCACCGGCTCAAAGATTGGCATCCTGCTGCCAGTACGACTCCGTAAGTGAGATGATTTCGTCAGAAAAATCACGCCAAGGAACGAGCGTCGAAATGCGGCATTTGGCTGGAGCGCAGGCCGTACCTGTCGACTGGGTCGAGAGGGAACTCCATTTTCCGCGGCGGATTGGGGGCTAGTTCTTTTGGGCGATTCTACCAGAATCGCCCCCCTCCCCAACTTCTCCCAAAATCATCACTCCATATGTTTTTTACAATCCTAACTAATTAGACCTTAACTAAATAAAATTGTAAAAAAAATATGAAGTGATGATTCTGGAAGAAGCTGGAGAGGGGGGCGATTCTGGAAGAATCGTCGAAAAGAACCGCCTCTGGCTTCTAGCATACGGTTCCTTCGTTCCCTTGAGGGGCCCCACGTGGCTCTCCCGATAGTTCTCCTTTAGTGGAGGAGTGCTTTCATGGGCCACGGTACATATAGGATGAACGGAAATTCCCATAACACCAGGGGCGCGTTTGGTAGCCTGCGACACTTTCAAACAAGTTCAGTGGATGCAAGAAAAAAAATCATTTGGTAGCATACATGGAAGACTGACTTGCACAAAAGGTTAGAACGGAAATTTCGTCTCCAGTGCAAGCTGTACGCACGGGATGTTGGCCTCATAAAAAAAGGTCAGGTTTATTTTTTTTTCTTTAAATCGAGGTCAATTCAGAATTTTGTTAGCACAAAAGGTTAGAACAGAAATTTCGTGTGCAAGTTGCATCACGCATAATCCTTCACACAGCCTCCACAAAAGTAAAATGCACAGAACCACCACATTAGCGTCATAGCTCTTGTAAAACCACCACTTCACAAAACGTGACACTTTGCACTGCGACACAATTTTGACAGTGGCAGAAAACACTGATTAGTTTTCTGAGAGCGTTTTGACGTGGCCGATCATACTAGCGGGCCGACAGCGGTGACGACGAGACACTAATGGCTATTAACGGCCGTGTCTGAAATGATTGATCCGGCCTTCACTCCCATCGCTCATTCCCATCCTCACTCCATACCTAGCCGTCTATCTCTTTCCTCTCTCGCGCGGGCAAGGAGGCGACGGCGGCTCCGAATCCATCGACGAGGGAGTGGTGGGGTGCGAGGTGTGGTGAACATAGCCTGTCACCTTGGCTGACCAGCGTGGAAGGGTGCAACTGCGTCGAGGGGGAAGATTGTGCGGCCACAACAAATTCATCCATCACACAGTTTTCATGGTCGCCACATTTGGAGGAAAATTCGTTGAGCTCCTCTCATATGGTGCTGACCCAGCCCTCGGTGAGCTGCCTCCCTCTCTCTAGTAACAATTTTTGTTTGTGGAATTCTAGGGTTCCAGATATGGAAACAAGTGTTTGCTGGAATTCTAGCAAATTTTGTTGTTCACTGAATCTTGTTGTGAACTTATGCAGTTAACTGGGTATTGTTGTTTGTGACTGCACAAAGTTAACTGAATCTAGCTCTCTCTCACTGAACCTAGGTTTTAATTAAAAATAGTTAACTGAATCTAGCTCTCTCTCACTGAACCTAGGTGTTAATTAAGAGTAGTTAACTGAATCTTGCTCACTGTGACTGAAGCTAGGTTAATTCAAACACCAAGATTCAAATCAGTTAACTGAACCAAATCACAACAAGATTCAATTAATTGAATCTGCATTCAGTTCAGTCAACTGAATCAAATCACAACAAGATTAAGTTAACTAAATCTTGCTCACTATCACTCAATCTTTACTGTTGTCAGTGAATTTTGATGTCCTATTTGATTGAATTTAGGGTTTGCAAATGGTTAATTATTCTAGGGTTAGTTATTTCACTGATTGATAGATGTAGTTGAACTATTGTTGTGGACTGAATGAAACTAACACTAAATGTCGCTACTGAATTTTGCAGGGTGTTGTGCAGTGTACATGAGTTAATTTTGGGTTGAGTGATGCAGTGGACAAGTTGACCATAGAAGGAGTGAGTTGGTGCAACAGGGGTTTAAGTGATCTGATTGATGTGAAGTGTCAGTAGGTGTGCTCAATTTAATGTTCAAACTCTCCCTAGCTAGGAGAGAACTTGAAATATTCAGACTTGCAATATTCAGACTTACAATGTCCAGACTTTATTCAATCAAACCATACTGATAGGAAAAACTATAGTAACCTGACTAAAAAGTGTCTGAAACTTAGGTTTTGTGACATTTTCTCTTTGCATTGGCACCCCTACAAACACAACTATATCTTTGCATTGACACCTACATCATCATAGTGAGCACAAAGTTTCAGATACTATGAGCACAAAGATTCAGCTACTATGAGAACAAACATCCAGAAACCATGACCACAAACATTCAGATAGATAGATATCATAGATAGATGAGTACTCTAGATAGATAGATATCATAGATACATAAGTTCAGAAACCACACAGAGTGATCTGCTGCTGCATAAATTAAGTTCAGAAACTAAGTACTTGAGACACTAAGTTCAGAAACTAACTGAAACCATATATTGGTTCAGATCTTGCAGCAGGAATTTAAAAGGGCAGATGCTGCATCAGACTCACTCTTGCTGCAGCTTCAGAATACGGAGAGATCATCAAACTGGCCCCATGATGCGGAGCTGCTTCTTCTTCCTCGAGTTGCTTGTGCCTGTCTCCACTTGCATCTGTTCCTGCTCAATTTGCTGCTGCTCCATCTCGGGCTCCTCCACCTGCACCTGCTGCTCCATCTGTAGTGGCACCATCTCAAACAAAGGAGCGAGGGGCATCATTGGAACCAACCTGTTGAGCACGTAGTCCACGCAGAGTTGGTTGTGGTTCTGGTACATGTACCAGCGTGCCCTCTGGTATGGATCCGGGGAATCCCTCGCCTACCCCATCGTCCAGACCAAGTTCTCGATCAGTGGGCGATGGAGGTCTGGCAATCAGGCGTACTCCTCATGGTTGGCAGCCGCCCTCATTGCGCGAATGGTTCTTCAGGATTTCAACGCTGGCGTACCAGGTGCTCACCTCACGCGCGTAGTAGAGCTTGGTGTTGTCGCCGTCGAAGATCTCCCGTAGCGCCTTGTCCCATCCAAGGCAAAATGTCTTGGCGCGATGGAGGTTTTTTGAGTGGGAAGAAGGAGGTTGGATGGAGAGGCGATGGAGAGTGGTGGTTATCTGTGCAAGGATGGTGAATGTGAATGAATGCACTCTCTCTCTGTGTGTGTGTGGATACTGGAGTTTTCTATAGAAACCGGACGGGCACACTGAATCGATCGAACTACCATAACGTAATTTTATTTTTGAGAAAAAAACGAAGGAGCAGAGCCCGACCCAGTAGCCCAGTAAATAGAACTGAGCAAATGTTAATTTTTCACTTACTTAGACTAAACTTTTTTATTTCATTATGACTAATAATATCATTTAATGTGCCTTATTGTTATTGATACACCATTTAGGCCTTGTACAATGCAAGTTGCTTAGACATGTGATTAGTAAAATAAAATGATTTTTTCTTAAGCACATATATTTATCTTTGCATTGTACATGGCCTAAATGTGGTATATTAAATACCATATTCCAAATATTAACAGGAAGTAATAATTTAATCACATTGAAGATATACATATTTCCGATACGCTCTTGGCATTTATGATTAAAAATACATGTGGTTGTACTAAAATGAAGTGCGTATTGTTGCAATGAATTCATTATTATATTAGTTGAGTTTAGGAGGTCTAAGATTTTTAGTTAGAGTGGATTTCACCATAAATCTAAGAAAAATAAAAAATATATTACTCAATTTTAGTCTATACTTGTTTGTATTATAGCGCATTTATGTGTCATTTGTCATATATAGTACCCTTAAATATGTAGAAAAGAATTGGTGGAGTGTTTTGAGGTGTAAAAATCTAACAAATAACTTGGAAGAGATTTCCAGGAGTACATGACTATCATGTTTAGGTGTGTATCTAAATAGAGATTCTAGAATGTATGAGGTACCCTCTGGCTAATTGGAAAAACATGGTGCTCTATAGTTGGTACCAGAAATTACGTTGTCTGTGACATGCATGAATATTAACAATTTATATTGGCATGTTGTAGTTTGTTTGAATATTACATGGATTTTTTTGCCAGAACCAATTTCTTTGTATTTCTCGAACCCATTCACAAAAATCTATTTCTCCCTAACAGACTTGATGTGACAAAAAGTATGCTAATTTTGAAAGTTATATATCTCCCTTGCTTTTTGCACATCGCCGCAACATTAGAAAAAATCCTAGTTTTCTTGGGACAGGTTGCCACGCGGTTTTGGACTTCTCTCGGTTTGAGATCACACGGTTTGGAAGTCCACTCCTTTTAAATCTCCCACTTGGTTTGGTGAACCCATGTTTTTCTAGAATATGATTATCTTGGCCATGAAGAAAGGAGATGAAATAGTATGCTTACTGGTCTTTCACACAAAGTACATAAAGTGAAGGAAAGAAAGAAAAAAAATAAGAGATACAAAAAGTTCTTCAGGAGTAAAATTGCTAACATTAACAGTAGTTTCTGATTGAGGTGATTTTTTTATCATTGTGCAGCTCAACAAGGACATAAAACGAAGGCTATAGAACATTTTGTGATCTGTTTTTTTACCATATGCATGCACATTTGAGCACACAAGCTGAAAGTTTGACCAAAAAGGTCATTCAGGTCTTCAAAGGGGACCCACAAAGTAAGGAGAAATAAAGTGTCTCTGAATTCTCTCAAATTGATAGATCACTTCTGTCAGTATTCATTAGGTTCTCGGGAAGGTGCCAACTTTTTCAACTTCTTATATCCATGTGCAACATTATCTATTTCTGGAGCCATATTGTTTTCGTTTGTCTTCCAACTAAAGTATTTTCACGTTTTGACTTTGTTTGAGTTCAACTTTTGTGTCTCTTAGCATTTCTACAGCGTATATTTCAACCCTCCTAAAGCTCCACAGGGCATCCCATCGCCGTGCAATTTTGTGCGGTGGTATGTTAGATCATCTGGAATGCTTGGAGAATTACAGTTGACCTCGAGTTAGTGTCAACAAGACAATTTGAATTCATAATGAATTGTTTGTGAGAAGGTTAAACTAATCCATGTTACCAGTGCTTGCTTTGTACTGTTTTGGCAGTAAAGATACTACATCAAAATTCAGATACCTTTGGTCTGAATATTGGACTCACCAACAGCAAGGATAAGTGGCTTGTTTGGTCAACTAGATATGATGGTGCTCGCTGTCTATTCCTTCAAAATCCTGACATTATCAGTATCCTGAACTGTGATTCAGATTATGAAAAAGAAAACAAAAATGTATCTTAACTCTGATGTACACATTGATGTGCACGTCCTGTCCTGTTTCTTGTCTCCGTCGCATTACAGTCATTTGTCTTCCTGGGAATCATTATTATTGTGCTCAAGATAAACTTCAATGTAGCAGGCAAACATTGCTTGAACTATTTTTGTTAATACGTACAACAATGTCTCCCATCAACTCTACTATTTGCTCCTTCAATGTACTCTAACTATAAACTGAAGTCTTCTGAATGTATGGCATGTACTAGTATGTAAGTTCAGCATGTTGCGCACAGCTGAAATGAGTAGAAAATAATGGATTGGACCATTTTCCCCTTTAGCTACAGAATCACCAGAAGGCAATCAATTTCTCATCCTCATATCTAAATCAAAAAGTATCCACATAAATTTTGCACTCATTTCAGCAGCCCCTAATATTAGTTTGCCAGGTACAGCATCTAAATGCCAATAAATCAGCACCTGCAGTGATTCAATTATCACCTGTTAACTCCAGCCACCGTTTCACAAAAGAGATTCTAAAGTCAACTCTAACCGACATATACTCAAGCTACAAACCACCACTAATTTTGTAGCCGGGAGGGCTCAGAGCAAGTGGTCCTGAGGTGTCCAGCAACACCACAATTAGTATACCTCCCCTGCTTTGGCAAGTCACCTCTCTCCCGGCAAGTTCCTTTGCTCATCTCCTCATACGGTGCTTCCTCCCTGCTTGGTACTTTGCTGTAATGCTGTTGGCCTTCCGTGTTTAGGTTTCTTACAAGGAGTAGCTAATCTGACTAGTTGGTCTTGTGTTGTCAAGATTGTATTATTGCTGTGTCCAGAGCAATCGCCTGGTCTTTCATTCGCCATTAGCCTTTTTGAGGTTGGTCGATCCTTAAGCCCTAGGCAATCTCTTGCTTCTCCGTATGGTGGCACATTTTCCTTGAATAACCCCATCGACCCATCATAGGCCTCTGCACTAGCAGCTTCTTGGCTTGCTTCCATAGGCAGGACATCTCGCTCGTTTCTTGTCCACCTCTTCACAATGTGCTTCTTGGGTATCTCCAGGATGTCTAAATAATCCATCACCTGCATTGCCGAACGGTGCACATGTTTATGATGAATATCTTGCGCACATTCTGAAAACATGATGCAGGAAATGAATATTTATGATAAAAGTTGTTCTTCTAACCCTCAGGACATGGCAGCATAGCAAAACCATGTGCTCAAATTGACGACATTCGCAGTCAAATTCAGCTCCATTATCTATCATCTTAACCTCATAGGCTACCCTGAGACATTTTTGCTTTCCCTCTGCTTCAATGAGCGTTGTCCTGTACGCCTTGTTCTTCTCGATCACCTCCAGACGGTAAGATCCTGCTTGATAAAGGATTTGGCCGAACTGTTTGAACATCCGCATGAGTATATATCTTGCTAGCATGTCGCTCCATAGGTAAGTTACGCCTCAGCACGACACCACCCTGTGGAAATGTCAGATCACTTATTTCAAATATCATCCTTGCAGGAAGTTGTAATGTTCGTGTTCAGAGACAATGAATTGGAGTTATATATTATGAGAAATATAGTTGCTTACAATCATGGTCCGTTTCTCTTCATAGGCTTCATCTGCGTGCCGGTCAAACTGCAAGCGCATGTATTGCTTCACGAACATATGCAACGGACATGTAGGTGGTACATATTTCTTCAGCATGGGGGATGTCTCGCTCCTTTGAGTAATCGTCATCTTGGCACAAAACACCTCCTTGAAATATGGATTTGCCCATTTCTTCCTGGTTTCATAAAGTTGTGTCATGTACGGATGTGACCTTAAGTTGTACTCCCTCCGTTCCAAATTACTCGTCATGGTTTTAGTTCAAATTTGAACTAATTTGCACTGAAACCACGACGAGTAATTTGGAGCGGAGGGAGTACTTGTCAATCAACATCCCCCATGCCGTCTCAAACTCATCTATTGTGATTATGTGGTTGACAACCTTATGGAACTCTGCTCGGAACCCATTCCGTTTTCTGTATAGGGGTCCAAGGCACTCTTCTGCTTTCTTCAAGATGTGCCATTTACACCATCGGTGGGCTGTGTTTGGCATCACATTCTTTATGGCCACCTCCATCGCTTGATTCTGATCTGAAACAATACAGATAACTAATTTATTGAGAAGACTGTAGATGGTCCTCAAGGGAGACACAGAAATTAAAACTGATATTCACCTGTCAGAATTGTCTTTGGTGGTTCACTGCCCATCATTCTTATGAATTCAGAGAAAACCCACTCGAAGCTCTCTACCTGCTCATCTCTAACCAACACTCCAGCCAAGATGATGCTCTGAAAGTGCTCATTCACGCCAATGAATAGTCCAAATGGCATGTCGTACAAGTTAGTCCTATAAGTGGTGTCGAACGTGATAACATCTCCAAAGTACTTGTACTGCATTTGGCTCCCCCCCCCCGTTGGTCCACATGAGGTTCTTTATCCGATTCTCGGCATCTTCTTGCACCCCAAACATGAAGTCCGGATTCTTTGCTCCTATGTCCGCGAAGACTTCAATTGTCTTCTAACTTCATCATCTGCTTGATCTATGCTAATTTAACTGTTGGGGAACGTAGCAGAAATTCAAAAATTTTCCTACGTAACACCAAGATCTATCTATGGAGAGACCAGCAACGAGTAGAAAGGAGAGTGCATCTACATACCCTTGTAGATCGCTAAGCGGAAGCGTTCAAGTGAACGGGGTTGATGGAGTCGTACTCGTCGTGATTCAGATCACCGATGATCAAGTGCCGAACGGACGGCACCTCCGCGTTCAACACACGTACAGCCCGGTGACGTCTCCCACGCCTTGATCCAGCAAGGAGAGAGGGAGAGGTTGAGGAAGACTCCATCCAGCAGCAGCACAACGGCGTGGTGGTGGTGGAGGAGCGTGGCAATCCTGCAGGGCTTCGCCAAGCACCGCGGGAGAGGAGGAGTACTTGTGAGAGGGGGAGGGCTGCACCAGAACTTCGTCTTCAGCTCCCATGCGTCTCCCCACTATATATAGTGGTGGAGGGGCTGGTTTCTTGCCCTCCAAGTCCATTGGGGCGTTGGCCAAGGTGGGAGGAAAGAAATCCCATCATTTCCTTCCTCATCGATTGTTATCCCCCCTTTTTAGGGATCTTGATCTTATCCCTTCGGGATATGATCTCATTCCTTCTAAGGGGGGATCTTGGTGCGCCTTGACCAGGGGTGTGGGGCCTTGCCCCCACTACCCACGTTCATGTGGGTCCCCCCATGCAGGTGGGCCCCACTCCGGAACCTTCTAGAACCTTCCCGGTACAATACCGAAAAATCCCGAACATTTTCCGGTGGCCAAAATAGGACTTCCCATATATAAATCTTTACCTCCGGACCATTCCGGAACTCCTCGTGACGTCCGGGATCTCATTCGGGACTCCGAACAACATTCGGTAACCACATACAAACTTCCTTTATAACCCTAGCGTCATCGAACCTTAAGTGTGTAGACCCTACGGGTTCGGGAGACATGTAGACATGACCGAGACGTTCTCCGGTCAATAACCAACAGCGGGATCTGGATACCCATGATGGCTCCCACATGTTCCACGATGATCTCATCGGACGAACCACGATGTCAAGGACTTAATCAATCCCGTATTCAATTCCCTTTGTCTATCGGTATGTTACTTGCCCGAGATTCGATCGTCGGTATCCAATACCTTGTTCAATCTCGTTACCGGCAAGTCACTTTACTCGTTCCGTAACACATCATCCCGTGATCAACTCCTTGGTCACATTGCGCATATGATGATGTCCTACCGAGTGGGCCCAGAGATACCTCTCCGTTTACACGGGGTGACAAATCCCAGTCTCGATCCGTATAAAACAATAGATACTTTCGGAGATACCTGTAGTGCACCTTTATAGTCACCCAGTTACGTTGTGACGTTTGATACACCCAAAGCACTCCTACGGTATCCAGGAGTTACACGCTCTCATGGTTAAAGGAAGAGATACTTGACATTGGCAAAGCTCTAGCAAACGAACTACACGATCTTTGTGCTAGGCTTAGGATTGGGTCTTGTCCATCACATCATTCTCCTAATAATGTGATCCCGTTATCAACGACATCCAATGTCCATAGCCAGGAAACCATGACTATCTGTTGATCACAACGAGCTAGTCAACTAGAGGCTCACTAGGGACATATTGTGGTCTATGTATTCACACGTGTATTACGATTTCCGGATAATACAGTTATAGCATGAATAAAAGACAATTATCATGAACAAGGAAATATAATAATAACACTTTTATTATTGCCTCTAGGGCATATTTCCAACAGTCTCCCACTTGCACTAGAGTCAATAATCTAGTTCAGATCGCCATGTGATTAACACTCACAGGTCACATCGCCATGTGACTAATACCCAAGAGTTTTAGGTTTGATCATGTTGCTTGTGAGAGAGGTTTTAGTCAACGGGTCTGAACCTTTCAGATCCGTGTGTGCTTTACAAATCTCTATGTCATCTCCTAGATGTAGCTACCACGCTCTATTTGGAGCTATTCCAAATAACTGTTCTACTTGGAGCTATTCTAAATTGTTGCCCCATAATACGTATCCGGTATCTCTTCTTAGAGCTATCCGGATAGGTGTTAAGCTTGCATCGACGTAACCTTTACGACGAACTCTTTTACCACCTCCATAATCGAGAAAATTCCTTAGTCCACTAGTTACCAAGGATAACTTTGACCACTGTTTGTGATCCATTCATGGATCACTCTTGTACCCCTTGACTGACTCATGGCAAGGCACACTTCAGGTGCGGTACTCAGCATGGCATACTGTAGAGCCTATGTCTTAAGCATAGGGGACGACCTTCGTCCTTTCTCTCTATTCTGCCGAGGTCGAGCTTTAAGTCTTAACTTCGTACCTTACAACTCAGGCAAGAACTCCTTCTTTGACTGGTCCATCTTGAACACCTTCAAGATCATGTCAAGGTATGTGCTCATTTGAAAGTATTATTAAGCATTTTGATCTATCCTTATAGATCTTGATGCTCAATGTTCAAGTAGCTTAATCCAGGCTTTCCATTGAAAAACACTTTCAAAATAACCCTATATGCTTTCCAGAAATTCTACGTCATTTCTGATCAAAATATGTCAACAACATATACTCATCAGAAATTCTATAGTGCTCCCACTCACTTCTTTGGAAATACAAGTTTCTCATAAACTTTGTACAAACCCAAAATCTTTGATCATCTCATCAAAGCGTACATTCCAACTCCGAGATGCTTACTCCAGTCCTTAGAAGGATCGCTGGAGCTAGCATACCTTTTAGCATCCTTAGGATCGATAAAACTTTTCTGATTGTATTGCATACAACCTTTCCTTACGAAAACTGGTAAGGAAACTTGTCTTGACATCCATCTGCCAGATTTCATAAATGCAGCTAATGCTAACATGATTCCGACGGACTTTAAGCATCGCTACGAGTGAGAAAATCTCATCGTAGTGAACTCCTTGAACTTGTCGGAAAACACTTCGCCACAAGTCGAGCTTCATAGATGGTGACATTACCATCCACGTCCGTCTTCTTCTTAAAAGATCCATTTATCTCAATGGATTGCCGATCATCGGGCAAGTCCATCAAAGTCCATGCTTTGTTCTGATATATGGATACTATCTCGGATTTCATGGCTTCTAACCATTTGTCGGAATTCGGGCCCACCATCGCTTCTCCATAGCTCGTAGGTTCATTGTTGTCTAGCAACATGACCTTCAAGACAGGATTACGTACCACTCTGAAGTAGTACGCATCCTTGTCATCCCACGAGGTTTGGTAGTGACTTGATCCGAAGTTTCATGATCAATATCATAAGCTTCCACTTCAATTGGTGTAGGTGCCACAGGAACAACTTCCTGTGCCCTGCCACACACTAGTTGAAGAGACGGTTCAATAACCTCATCAAGTCTCCACCATCCTCCCACTCAATTCTTTCGAGAGAAACTTTTCCTCGAGAAAGTACCTGATTCTAGAAACAATCCCTTATTGCTTTCGGATCTGAGACAGGAGGTATACCCAACTGTTTTGGGTGTCCTATGAAGATGCATTTTATCCGCTTTGGGTTCGAGCTTATCAATCCTGAAACTTTTTCACATAAGCGTTGCAGCCCCAAACCTTTAAGAAACGACAACTTAGGTTTCTCTAAACCATAATTCATACGGTGTCATCTCAACGGAATTACGTGGTGCCCTATTTAAAGTGAATGTGGTTGTCTCTAATGCCTAACCCATGGACAATAGTGGTAATTCGATAAGAGACATCATGGTACGCACCATATCCAATAGGGTGCAACTATGATGTTCGGACACACCATCACACTATGGTGTTCCAGGCGGTATTAATTGCGAAACAATTTCCACAATGTCTTAATTGTGTGCCAAAACTCGTAACTTAGATATTCACATCATAGACATTTTATCATCTTGTCACAATGATCTTCTACTTCACTCTGAAATTACTTGAACCATTCAATAATTCAGACTTGTATTTCATCAAGTAAATATTCTCAACATCTACTCGAATCATCTGTGAAGTAAGATCATAACGATATTCACTGCATGCCTCAGCACTCATTGGATTGGATACATCAAAATGTGTTACTTCCAACAAGTTGCTATCTTGTTCCATCTTACTGAAAACGAGGCTTTTCAGTCATCTTGCCCATGTGGTATGATTTGCATATCTCAAGTGATTCAAAATCAAGTGAGTCCAAATGATCCATCTGCATGGAGTTTCTTCATGCGTATACACCAATAGACATGGTTCGCATGTCTCAAACTTTTCTAAAACGAGTGAGTCCAAAGATCCATCAACATGGAGCTTCTTCATGCGTTTTATACCATTATGACTTACATGGCAGTGCCACAAGCAAGTGGTACTATCATTACTATCTTATATCTTTTGGCATGAAAATGTGTATCACTACGATCAAGATTCAATAAACCATTCCTATAGGTGCGAGAGCACTTATTCAGGTTTAATACTAATCTTGATGGTAGAGGGAGCGTGCGATGTTAGATCACATTAAACTTGGAAACACTTCCAACACATATCGTCAGCTCAACTTTAGCTAGTCTCCGTTTATTCCGTAGCTTTTATTTCGAGTTACTAACACTTAGCAACCGAACCGGTATCCAATACCCTGGTGCTACTTGGAGTACTAGTAAAGTACACATTAACATAATGTATATCCAATATACTTCTATCGACCTTGCCAGCCTTCTCATCTACCAAGTATCTAGGGTAATGCTGCTCCAGTGGTTGTTCCCCTTATTACAGAAGCACTTAGTCTCGGGTTTGGGTTCAACCTTGGGTTTCTTCACTGGAGCAGCAGCTGATTTGCCGTTTCATGAAGTATCCCTTCTTTCCCTTGCCCTTCTTGAAACTAGTGGTTTCACCAACCATCAACAATTGATGCTCCTTCTTGATTTCTACTTTCGCGGTGTCAAACATCACGAATATTTCAAGGATCATCATAACTATCCCTGATATGTTATAGTTCATCACGAAGCTCTAGCAGCTTGGTGGCAATGACTTTGGGGAAACATCACTATCTCATCTGGAAGATCAACTCCCACTCGATTCAAGTGATTGTTGCACTCAGACAATCTGAGCACAAGCTCAACGATTGAGCTTTTCTCCCTTAGTTTGCAGGCTAAGAAAATCGTCGGAGGTCTCATACCTCTTGACGTGGGCACGAGCCTGAAATCCCAATTTCAGCCCTCGAAACATCTCATATGTTCCACGACGTTTCGAAAACGTCTTTGGTGCCTCTACTTAAACCATTTAATTGAACTATCACGTAGTTATCAAAACGTGTATGTTCGATGTTCGAAACATCCACAAACGACGTTTGGGGTTCAGCACACTGAGCAGTGCATTAAGGACATAAGCTTTCTACTGTCCGCATAATCGCTACTTTCAACTTTCAACTATATTTTCTCTAGGAACATATCTAAAACAGTAGAACTATAGCGTGAGCTACGACATAATTTGCAAAAGGTCTTTTGACTATGTTCAGGATAATTAAGTTCATCTTATGAACTCCCACTCAGATAGACATCCCTCTGGTCATCTAAGTGATCACATGATCCGAGTCAACTAGGCCGTGTCCGATCATCACGTGAGACGGACTAGTCATCATCGGTGAACATCTTCATGTTGATCGTATCTACTATACGACTCATGCTCGACCTTTCGGTCTCCGTGTTCCGAGGCTATGTCTGCACATGCTAGGCTCGTCAAGTTAACCCTAAGAGTTTTCGCTGTGTAAAACTGTCTTACACCCGTTGTATGTGAACGTAAGAATCCATCACACCCGATCATCACGTGGTGCTTAGAAGCGACGAACTATAGCAACGGTGCACAGTTAGGGGAGAACACTTCTTGAAATTTTGTAAGGGATCATCTTATTTACTACCGTCGTCCTAAGTAAACAAGATGCATAAACATAATAAACATCACATGCAATTATATAGTTGTGACATGATATGGCCAATATCATATAGCTCCATTGATCTCCATCTTCGGGGCTCCATGATCATCTTGTCACCGGCTTGACACCATGATCTCCATCATCATGATCTTCATCATCATGTCTTCATGAAGTTGTCACGCCAATGACTACTTCTACTCCTATGACTAACGCATTTAGCAATAAAGTAAAGTAGTTTACATGGCGTTCTTCAATGACACGCATGTCATACAATAAATTAAGACAACTCCTATGGCTCCTGCCGGTTGTCATACTCATCGACATGCAAGTCGTGAATCCTATTACAAGAACATGATCAATCTCATACATCACATATATCATTCATCACATCCTTTTGGCCATATCACATCACATAGCATACCCTGCAAAAACAAGTTAGACGTCCTCTAATTGTTGTTGCATGTTTTACGTGGCTGCTATGGGTTTCTAGCAAGAACATTTCTTACCTACGCAAGACCACAACGTGATATGCCAATTTCTATTTACCCTTCATAAGGACCCTTTTCATCGAATCCGTTCCGACTAAAGTGGGAGAGACTGGCACCCGCTAGCCACCTTATGCACCAAGTGCATGTCAATCGGTGGAACCTGTCTCACGTAAGAGTACGTGTAAGGTCGGTCCGGGCCGCTTCATCCCACAATACCGCCGAAACAAGATTGGACTAGTAACGGTAAGCATATTGAACAACATCAACGCCCACAACTACTTTGTGTTCTACTCGTGCAAAGAATCTACGCAATAGACCTAGCTCATGATGCCACTGTTGGGGAACGTAGCAGAAATTCAAAAAATTTCCTACGTAACACCAAGATCTATCTATGGAGAGACCAGCAACGAGTAGAAAGGAGAGTGCATCTACATACCCTTGTAGATTGCTAAGCGGAAGCGTTCAAGTGAACGGGGTTGATGGAGTCGTACTCGTCGTGATTCAGATCACCGATGATCAAGTGCCGAACGGACGACACCTCCGCGTTCAACACACGTACAGCCCGGTGACGTCTCCCACGCCTTGATCCAGCAAGGAGAGAGGGAGAGGTTGAGGAAGACTCCATCCAGCAGCAGCACAACGGCGTGGTGGTGGTGGAGGAGCGTGTCAATCCTGCAGGGCTTCGCCAAGCACCGCGGGAGAGGAGGAGTACTTGTGAGAGGGGGAGGGCTGCACCAGAACTTCGTCTTCAGCTCCCATGCGTCTCCCCACTATATATAGTGGTGGAGGGGCTGGTTTCTTGCCCTCCAAGTCCATTGGGGCGTTGGCCAAGGTGGGAGGAAAGAAATCCCATCATTTCCTTCCTCATCGATTGTTATCCCCCCTTTTTAGGGATCTTGATCTTATCCCTTCGGGATATGATCTTATTCCTTCTAAGGGGGGATCTTGGTGCGCCTTGACCAGGGGTGTGGGGCCTTGCCCCCACTACCCACGTTCATGTGGGTCCCCCCATGCAGGTGGGCCCCACTCCGGAACCTTCTAGAACCTTCCCGGTACAATACCGAAAAATCCCGAACATTTTCCGGTGGCCAAAATAGGACTTCCCATATATAAATCTTTACCTCCGGACCATTCCGGAACTCCTCGTGACGTCCGGGATCTCATTCGGGACTCCGAACAACATTCGGTAACCACATACAAACTTCCTTTATAACCCTAGCGTCATCGAACCTTAAGTGTGTAGACCCTACGGGTTCGGGAGACATGTAGACATGACCGAGACGTTCTCCGGTCAATAACCAACAGCGGGATCTGGATACCCATGATGGCTCCCACATGTTCCACGATGATCTCATCGGACGAACCACGATGTCAAGGACTTAATCAATCCCGTATTCAATTCCCTTTGTCTATCGGTATGTTACTTGCCCGAGATTCGATCGTCGGTATCCAATACCTTGTTCAATCTCGTTACCGGCAAGTCACTTTACTCGTTCCATAACACATCATCCCGTGATCAACTCCTTGGTCACATTGCGCATATGATGATGTCCTACCGAGTGGGCCCAGAGATACCTCTCCGTTTACACGGAGTGACAAATCCCAGTCTCGATCCGTATAAAACAATAGATACTTTCGGAGATACCTGTAGTGCACCTTTATAGTCACCTAGTTACGTTGTGACGTTTGATACACCCAAAGCACTCCTACGGTATCCAGGAGTTACACGCTCTCATGGTTAAAGGAAGAGATACTTGACATTGGCAAAGCTCTAGCAAACGAACTACACGATCTTTGTGCTAGGCTTAGGATTGGGTCTTGTCCATCACATCATTCTCCTAATGATGTGATCCCGTTATCAACGACATCCAATGTCCATAGCCAGGAAACCATGACTATCTGTTGATCACAACGAGCTAGTCAACTAGAGGCTCACTAGGGACATATTGTGGTCTATGTATTCACACGTGTATTACGATTTCCGGATAATACAGTTATAGCATGAATAAAAGACAATTATCATGAACAAGGAAATATAATAATAACACTTTTATTATTGCCTCTAGGGCATATTTCCAACATTGACTACACAGATTACTAAATGTACAATTAGTAGATGACATATTCTTCATGGTTCCGGAGAAACTTCCTACAATGCCATCGACTTTGCCAATGTTCGCGTCGTCCTCCCTCAGCTGACGTACCAAGTCCTTTGTGTACAGAATATGTTTGTGGGATGGCCAGAGTACCTCTCAATCCGCACCGCATCCGTTTCTTAGGGAGAAGAGTTATCATTCCGAAATTCAGGTGAAATAGATGCAAGTCTCCAGAAAACAAATCATGGAATATTGGAAGCAAATCACCCTTAATAATATGCCAACACCTTTTATAAAACTCAGCCGGAAATCCATCCGGTCCAGGAGCTTTATTATTCTTCATCTGTGAAATTGCCTCAAACACCTCTTTCTCCGACAACCGGGCGATTAAATTTTGGTTTTCATCTGTCGCTAGTTGGGGTATATCGTCAACCCTCGTCTCGTCTAAGGATACAAAACTATCATCAGGAGCCCCAAACAGCTGCTTGTAATAATTGGTGATGTATAATTTTAGGTTCTCCTGCCCCACTATCGTCCACTCATCTTGCTTCTACATCATCCTTGCTGCCTTCCAATGATGCGTGAGTAGTTTACCACAGACCTACGAGTCCATAGCTAGTAGCTAGATGGCTTCTTCTCTCTCTTTGATCTTCAACACAATGTTCCCCTCAATATTCTTGGAGTTTTATTCGATGTAATCTTTTTTGGGTTAATTATCCTTTTGCCCTCAGTGGTGTTCATGTGCTCAGTTTTGCCCTCAGATGCGAATTGTCCTCAGTTTTGCCCCTAGTCCGAGCACAGCAACTATGACGAGGCCAAACGGCCATATTTGAGTCCATTCCGTCCGCCGACGTTAGTGGTTGTGGGTCCGGAGCTTACACGTGGGACCGCGTGGACGTGGGTCCGGAGCTGACATGTAGGCCCGTGTAACTAAATCCCCAAATCATTGGCAACCCATCCGCCCGGTCGGCTGTCCTGCGCCGCCGCCGCCGCCACCTGCGCCGCGGCCAGCACCTGCCCCGCCACCAGCTGCACGGCCTGCTCCGCCGCTACCTCCCTACGCCTATGCTCCACGGCTACCTGTGACGCCCACCACCTTCCTGCGACGCCACGGGTGGGGCGCTCGCCACCTGCTCGATCCGCGGCGCGGCCTCCTTCCGTGCGCCCGGCCGGGGCGCTCAAAGGTGGGGGGCTGCTGGAGCTATTTAAACTAGGAGGAAGAACCCTAGGGCGAAATGGTGAGCAGCGGTGACCCCGGAGTATTTGGCGAGGCAGGCATCGGGCCGGAGATCCGCCGCGTCCACGACTGGGTTCCCGAGGGGTAAGTCTCGCCTCTTGTTTAGATTGAGCTTAGTTGTGCATTTGAACACTCGATTCGAGTAGGTTTGCCCAATTAGTGTGCTGATTGCGTCTCTGTTTTTCGCCGGTTAGGATGGAGTTGCGGTTTGCTTTCATGGTGCACATTAGAAGGGACCGGTACATGTTCGATGCAAAGGATAAGAAGAAATACCAAGGAGGTTTTGATTATCGGTTGCCAATGGCTAGTAATTGGAGTTTCAGACAATTTGGGGAGGTAATTTGTAGCCAATATCCTTGGGGTTTGCTTGATGAAGTGGTATACAAATACTATGATGGGGAAAAGAATTGGGTGACAGTTAGTAATGATGAAGAGCTAGCTACCATGTTTGTTAGGCATAAAGAGAAAGATAATTTTCATGTGAGGCTGCAAGTTGATGTGCTTGAGCAGGCATTTGGACCTAGGATGGCGGGTGCAACATCTCGGGGAGAACCAAGTCGTCGTAATGGCATCTCTAGCCAGAACAGTTCAGTTGGTGCACGGCGACGTGGTGGCTCGACAAGTGTGGGCAACAGCAGTAGGGTCCCCCTTGAAGTGGAGCCTGATGGCTACAATTCTGGGGTTGATGAAGAGAAGCTATATTCTGATGTTATTCGGAATTTACGACGGGCACCTCGGACTGAAAATCAAGATGAGGCTCACAATGCAGTCCGTGTGGATGATGACGCGATGGGTGAGGACGAAGACCTTGCAGCTGTTGAATGGGACCCTTTGAACCCTCATATGGAAGAAGGTACAGTTTTTGCATCCATGAATGAGTGTAGAAATGCACTTGTGACATACTGCATCAAGGTAGAACGTACTTTCAAAGTTGACAAGAGTGATCAAGTACGTTACAGAGTGCACTGTCCGACTGAAGGTTGTCCATGGAGGCTGCTTGCATCTAAAATGCGGAATAGCACTAATGTTCAGGTCAAAGTGAACCCTTTTAAGCACACATGCCAGGAATCAACCCTTAGGAAGGATACAATCAGTAGAGCCAAGTCAAGATGGGTGGCAGAAGAAGTAAAGAAGTGGGTGAAAGAAAACCAGCAAGTGGGTCCAAAGGAATTGCAGAAGAACATCAAAGATAAGTTCAAGATAGATTTACCATACATGAGGTTGTTCAATGGTAAACAACATGCTATGGATTCTATTTATGGTAACTGGCAGGAAAGTTTTCAATTGTTGTATTCATTCAAAGGTGAAGTGGAGAGGACAAGCCCAGGTAGTATTGTAGATATTGATCACCACACCGTGGAGTACACATTCAGGGGAGTGACAAAGACCAAGGAATGCTTTAGGAGGGTTTTTGTCTGCTTTGAGGCTTGTCGCCGGGGTTTTTTGGCAGGCTGCAGGCCTTATTTGGCTATTGATGCCACTTTTCTCACAGGGAGGTTTAAAGGACAGTTAGTAGCAGCTTGTGCAGTTGATGCACATAGTTTTGTATTTCCAGTTGCCTATGGTGTGCTGGAGACAGAGTCTGAGGAGAGCTGGACTTGGTTTTTGCATAATCTCCGCCGGGCTATTGCACATCCCAATGGGTTGGTCATTCATACAGATGCCTGCAAAGGTTTAGAAGTGGCCGTGGATAATGTGTTCCCTGGAGTAGAGCATAGGGAATGCATGCGTCACCTTGCTGCAAATTTCATGAAGAAATTCAAAGGAAAGGTGTATACCGACAATTTATGGCCAGCATCTTTGACATGCAGTGTGAAGAAGCACAACTACCACTTGAGGCAGTTATACATGAATCCCAAAGTGAAAGAATACTTGGAAACACACCACTCCAAGTTATGGGCCAGAAGCCAATTCAGTGAAGTGAGCAAAGTTGACTATGTGCACAATAATCTAGCAGAGTCTTTCAACTCAACGATCCGGAAACTAAAGGGTCATTATGTGGTGGATTTGCTTGACAGGATAAGGATAGAATACATGCAGAAATTTCATTATCGTGCAGGAATAGCCGAGGCAAAATTCATGGGCCACATTATCATCCCTGCCGTGATGAATGAACTGAAGCAGAAGACAACAGGCTTGGAAATGAACATGACTCTTTGCTCGGGTACCACAGCAGAGATATCATATTTGGATAAAGAGAAGAGGGAATGGAGATATCCAGTGGATTTAGAAGCTAGAACTTGCAGTTGTAGGCAATGGCAGATAACTGGGTTGCCATGCATTCATGCCTTGTTTTTCATCACTTCTCTCCCAGGTCCAGCAGGGAACATACAGCAGTATGTGCATGATTACTACTCTGTTGCAAGGTTCAAAGCCACATATGCTTATGCCTTGCCTGCTATGGAGGGAAAACAACAATGGGACATGGTGGACCCTGGATTCAAGCTTTGCGCTCCAATTCTGAAGAGAGCAGCAGGTAGACCAAGGAAGAGTCGAATCAGACCTCGCAGCGAAGGAGCTGGACTTGGAGCGAGGAAGCGTAAGTGCACAAGGTGTGGTGGGTCTGGTCATTTTGGTAAGTATTGTGATAACACAGTAGATCCAGCGTTCGGAGAGAGTTTCGATGAAGGCTTCGATGAAAATGTTGGTCAGCAGCCGGTTGCCTCAACAGATGATGAAAATGATGGTCAACAGCCGGTTGCATCAGATGAGGATTTTGACGAGGTTCCAAATGATGATGGTCAACAACCGCATGATTTTGACGATGATCCAAAATATCCTCCAAATAACGATTCAAGTGAGACTCCAAATGCTGATCCAAGTGAGGCTCTAAATGGTGATCCAAGTGAGGCTCCAAATGATGATCCAAGTGAGGCTCCAAATGGTGACCAACCTTCTGTTGTTGTGAGTTCTGCTAGGTATGTAAATCTTGCAAGGGTCAAATACTACTGTACATCTATCACTTGACATGATCTCATTACCGTTTATGTTTTGCACAGCTCTATGGTAGGTTTGAAGAAGACGCGCAACGTACCGACAACCAAGAGAAGAAGAGAAGAAACAATGAGCACAAGGTGCACGAGGAGCAAAGTCATGGCAAGAAGCTCAAGGAACAGACAGAAGCCCCAAATCTATCTATGAATAATTATGAAACATTATGAATAAGGGATGATGTTGTATTATGAAACATTTATCACTTGACATGTTGTATTTCTGTTGGACCTATGTTAGAAGTATGTTTGACATGATGTTTAAATATCTGTTGGATGATGTTTGAATGAGCACATGATTTTTCCTTTTTTGATTTTTTTGAATTTTGCTTTGCTCATTTAAATTCTGGTCAAACCTAACTTTGACCAAGATTTAAACAAGTCTAAAACATCAAAATGAAAAACTAAGCCTGGATACTTCTTAGTCAATCCAAAATGAAGTTGTGGTGAGCTTTTTGAAATTTTCATGAAAAATGTGCTAAAAAGAAGGGTCCAAAGGTAGGGTAAACGGCCTCATTTCTAAGCAATATTTTTTTCGACCTTGTCTAAATCAGCCAAATAACTTTCCTACACATATATTCTATATGTACAGACTATGTGCGCTGGTTTTTTCATTTTTTGAGTTTTTTTAATTTTGTTTTGCTCATTATTATGGTCAAACTTAACTTTGACCAAGATTTAAACAAGTGTAAAACATCAAAATGAAAAACTAAGCCTGGATCCTTCTTAGTCACTCCAAAATGAAGCTGTGGTTAGTTTTTTGAAATTTTCATGTTCATTTCCCCAAAACACTTCTCTTCACTTCATACAAGAGAGTTTGCGATACTTGAGATATCATACAATACACATGAACTTATCATTTAAATGTATGTAAAGCTTGTTTATCAACTTAAATCGTTAGTATATGACATAAGAAGACTATGTGCGCAGGTTTTTTATTTTTTTGATTTTTATTTAATTTATTATGCTCATTTGAAATCTGGTCAAACATAGCTTTGACTGCTCCAAACCCCTCCCAAACCCCGCTAACCCTAGCGCTGAACAAGGACCGTTCATCTAACCCTAGCGGCGATCAAGGGCCGTCGATCTAACCCTTCTAGAAGGAATCTGCGGGGAGGAGGGGGGCGATCCGCGAGATGCAATCTGATTGGCTGGGAGACCCATTGTTTTTTAACAAATACCGGGCGCACTGGATGGACCGTTGGGCTGTCTCGTGCTCTGGGCCTGAGACCGCAGTAAATAGCCCGTCTCAACCTTTCCAGGCCTTGCATGCATGGAGGCGGCAACGTGGGTTTGCATGCGCGGGAGGCGGCGACGTGCATGCATGCGAGCGAGGCGCGCTAGGTGAGCTAGGCTAGCGAGGCGAGCTAGGTGGTTCAGTGCAGTGGTTCAGGGCAACGATTCACATGCACCGCCCGGTCAAAGAGCTATGCAATGATTCAGATGCACGCACGCGCCCCATGCATCGTTTTGTGCAAAAATTTAAGTGTGCAAAACGTAACGGATACACACACGCGTCCGGATTCACACACGCACCATTCTCATCCTTTCTCTCTTCCTCTCCCACGCACAGGCCTATAAATGGGGTGCCTCTCTTCCTCTCCCACCCACAAGCCAAATCCGATCCTCTCCAACTTCAAACACCCAAGCGACCGAGCCCTCCCCAAGCGAGACCAAGTGAAGATGCAGTTCAACGGGCCGACCTTCAACCGTCCGCCTGTCGTGCCGGAGCTGCGCTACCCACCGGGCGTGCTCGTGGAGAGGGAGCTCCGTGTGTGGGCTATTTCAAGGTGGAGGGGTTCCGTCGAACTCACCCGCGCCTTCCTCAGAGCCGGCTATGCCCACCTCCCATGGGGCTCGCCGAGGATGTTCACCCTCAACGAGGTTCGTGACCGCGGCGGCATCCTCCTACTGTTCACGGTCACCTTCACCAACCCGTTTGACGCGCGCGAGCTCCTCGGCCAAGTCTTTTGGTGCGGCTGCGAGGCCATCTTCTTCACCGTCTACAACATCTGCACCAACTACGAGCGCATCTTCCCCGCTCCAGGCCAGATGCACTCCCTTCCCTACGACGAGGAGGAGGAGGTGTGAAAATGAAGACGGTGTTGAAGGGGCGCGCGCGGCCAAGGTGGAAGAAGAAGTTCAATATGAAGATGTTCAAGCCCGGAGTCAAGCTCGTCATGTTTCGTTTTTTATTTTGTTGCGTTTCTATGTCGTGTCGTGTCGTGTCATGTTTCGTCATGTGTCTGTGAACTGCCCGTGAACTTATCATAGTTATTGCAATGGTACGGTGTGTTCCATCTTATCTAAGTTATTAGGGTTTATTATGTGTGTTAAAAAATGTCCGTGCCCAAACATATCATTTCTTCCCTAAACAAGTCATGAAGTTCGAGAACTTGTGGTTTTCATTAATGAAAATCGGAGGGGGTGAGAAGCCCTCTGTTTCATTCAAACAAAAAGTCATGAACTAACATGCAAATTTATTCCCTTTAAATCCTAAACCAAGTGCCACTCTAACCCTAAACCAAGTGCCACTCTGACCAAAATCATGTGGTAGTGCAACATACATTTTCAACCTTCCAACCCTCCAAAATTTAAGTGCAAAACAATGGAAAACCACTCTCATGCGTGTGCAAACATTCACGGTCTCACTATTTTTTTAAAAAAAATTCACAATCTCACTATGTATATCTTCCTTCCCTATTCATGTCAAAGTCTTGCCATCTGTCCTAGCGGTTACCAGCGCAGCCCTAAACACCACAAACCCACGCGGTCCTGGGTTCGAGTCCCCAGCCGCACCAATTTTTTGTGCATTTTCCACCCTTCATTTTTTAGACAAATTATGTTTTTCTCAATGTAATGCCCTTAAAAATTGTTCATTTATTTTGGCACCTGGCGTAAACCTCTACCAGAGCTGAGGCACATTTTCCATGACATTTTGGTCTTTGATTTAAATCACGGTGTATTTGAATTGGATTAATTAACAGCTCCAAAAAATTTCTAAGCTTAATTGTTTGGCTCTAGAATAATTCAATTAGCTTCCACAAAAAGTTCCAGCATTATGATTTACTGCCTAAATTAAATCAGAATAGAAAACAGAAAAATACGCAAGAGAACCCCCGAATGGGCCTAATTGGATGCAGTTGGCCCATTAGTCTAGCCTGCACTTGGCTCTACGCTCTGAATTTGGTCCAAGAGCAACCTTTTTTTGGACAGAAAGGCAGAGCAGAGAGCTGCATTTCATTGATCAAAAGTTTCTGAATTCCTAATTTCTTCACTTTTTTCCAACATATTTAAATGTTGGTCAGTTCTTCTCTTTTTGTTTCAACATTTAAACAACTTTAACCAACATTTAAACTAGGTGGATTTCTCAAACAATTTCAAGATTACAAATTCCTCCATAATTCATGCCTTTCCATACATTTTCAATATTACAACCAGTGCGATTACCATACCTACAAATGCCCAAAAGTATTTGCAAATGGGTATTGGTAGTGCTTGATCTTCAAGCTTCCTAACCTCCTTCTTCAACATCCTAAGCTCAACAACTAGCTCTCTGTCAGTGCGTGCTTCGCCCTCCATCCCTTCTTCCGGAGCTCGTGGTGCGGCCACTGCCGTTCGTGGCAGCATGCGCAACCATTCTTCATGCTCTTCTTGCAGTTCATTCATCAGAGTCTTGGCCAGAGCATCGACCCAAAGAAAGAAGCATGTCACCTGCATGAACACCAAACAGATCAACCATTGCTCAAAGATCCCGACCAAGAAAATGGTGCAATTTCCCCGATTCTTACCCCATTCTCGCTACACACGTAGAACGGACGATTCTGGTTCCTCGATGTCTAAGAAACCCTCCGATCAACGCCCGCCCGGCACCGCGGATAGACGAAGACAGGCATGTCCACACGTGCCCGACTCTGCATCCGCGAGGTGGCGCGGGAGCTTCAGGAAGACATGGAGCTCGGAGCCGAAGGGATCTCAACGCCGCCGCGCCCTCCACTGCTAGCTTCCCACCGCCGCGCCCTCCACAGCTAGCTTCACGCCGCCGTGCTCTCTCTCTCTCGCCGTGGTCACTGCCGTGCTCTCTGTCGCCGTGGTCACCGCCGCTGTCGCCCGCTTATATAGCACACCCGCCAACGGCTCTCTGCTCAACGACTCTCTGCTGGGTCCCACAAGCCACGCGTGCAACGGTCTGAATAAAGTTGGCCGTTTCTGTCGCCTGGTCCCACCTGTAAGGGCCGAGTCAAAAGGTTGACCTGATGGAGACGGCAGAGTTCACGGAACGAGTCGGTGCGCACGGACTAGGGGCAAAACTGAGCACAATTCGCATCTGAGGGCAAAACTGAGTACATGGACACCACTGAGGGCAAAAGGATAATTAACCCATCTTTTTTTGCAATGTGTTTGCTGGGATCCGATGAATTGTGGGTTTATGATCATATTATTCATGAGAAATATTTGAGTCTTTTTTGAATTATTTTATGCATGATTATTATAGCTTTGTATTTCTCTCTGATCTATCCGTTTAGTTTGGCCAACTAGATTGATTTATCTTGCAATGGGAGAGGTGCTTTGTAATGGGTTCAATCTTGTGGTGTTGTATATCCCAGTGACAAAGTAGGGGAAAAGACATGTATTTGTATTGTTCCCATTAAGAGGAAAACGACGGGGTTTATTCATATTGGTTGGATTTACTTTGTCTAGATCATGTCATCTTGCTTAAGGCGTTACTCCATTCTTATTAGCTTAATAGTACAGATGCATGCTGGATAGCGGTCGATGGGTGGTAGTAGTAGTAGATGCAGGCATGAGTCGGTCTACTTGTCTCGGACGTGATGCCTGCATAGATGATCATTGTCTTGAATATCGTCTATGCGCTTTTCTATCAATTGTGCAACATTAATTTGTTTACCCAACGTATGCTTTTTGTTCAAAAGAGAAGCCTCTAGTGAAACTATGGCCCCGGGTCTACTTTTATCCTATATAAAATCCAAAAATTACCTTCCTGCAATTTATTTACCATTATTTTATTTTTACGTTTTATTTTATCTATCTATCACAACGAGATTTGATCCTTACAATTAACTGCCAAGGGGATTGACAACCCCTTTCACGTTGGGTGCAAGTATTTGCTTTTGTGTGTGTAGATGTTGTTAACGAGGTTCTGTGTGGTTCTTCTACTGGATTGATAACCTTGATTCTTAACTGAGAAAAAATATTTATCTCTACTATACTGCTTCATCCTCTCCTGTTCGAGGAAATCCCAACGCAGCTCACAAGTAGTAGGAAGAATTTTTGGCTCCGTTGCGGGGGAGACATCACCCAAATCTATCAAGTACCTTCACATAAACTATCATCTACTTGCTCTTATTTTCATTTGCCTTTGCCTCTCGTTTTCATCTCCCCTGCTTCTAAAACAATTTTACAAAAACACAAAATATTGTTTGATTGCTTGCTTTTCTTGTCTTCATGTCAATACTCAAAAGAACAAAAAAGAAAAAGGAAAATAAGATGGATCCTCATCCACTTGCTAATATTTTCAAAAGATCCAATTATGCTGAACCAAGTGCTAGTGAGTTGAGTGTACTTGATTATATCTATTAAGTTTTGCTTGAAAATCATGAATCTGAAAATTGTGATGAAGTTTTGAAAGAAGAAATTTATAAAATGATTCATGATAGCTCTAATTTGTTGGCATGATTCCTCTCTTTGTGAAATAAAACTTGTTTGATCAGCAATCGTTTACCATTTTATACTCTACATCCATAATATGCGATTATATATTAGTATATAAATGTATTGTCTTCCATTGTGACTTCAATATTGATACTGCTGCCCTCTCCATAGAAAACCACAGATAATGTACAAAGTGTAAAGCACTGCATGTGGAAAGCTTTGTAGTGGTACTTAGCTTCATGATAACACTGATGTACTCCAACTTCGTCTCAAACTCATATGCACTATCAAAACTATATTTACTATAAATCCAAAAATATATCATTTTTAGCGGGAAATTATTGACTCTGTTTTAGAATTATTGAGTAAGAGAATTTGGCATTCAAAACTAACAGAAGCCCACGATTCCTTTTCATAGAAGCGACTCCCTACATGGAAGTTTGTGGAATATTTACTTCAAAACCTTACCTATTAAGTAATTTGATGTTGGCAAATATGGGTAAGTTTGACTAAAATTTGAAAGCACAACTCATGCAGAAAAAACATATTTGATCATGCCCATAAATTCCAAGGAAAAGACACTGCTAATCACGGTGCAAACAGAAAGGAAGATATGCCAACATGATTTGTGGATATGCATTACCTAGAGGATTGCTGTTAGAAGTAATTAAGAACGCTTGTCATTCTCAATACTTGTATCCATATGGATACAAAGGGCGCCAATTGCTGATATGCTGAGGACGTCATGGAGCAATGACCATATGCCACCCACTTTTCAATATAGATTGGAACAAATTCTAATCTGTATTCTAATACAAAAATCACCAAGCTTACATATATATGTTTGACAAGAAAAATAATAAAAATAACGATGGTTATCGTGTTATTATCTCTCTACACACCAGGTGAAATAAATATTGTGGCGTGCCAATGTACTAAGTATACAAATAAAATTAGGTAAACTTGTATTTTATTAATCTCTCATCGGAGAAACAAATTACAGGATCCCTTTACATAAGCGCACCGCGGCCTGCTAGTGCGGTCGATATGACTTGAGCGATTGTGAAGTTCTGATTCACGGGGCCTCGGAAGGCTCCTGATTAATTACGTCCGTGAGTCGAAGTCGCGGACCACCTCCGATTAAGCTGCTACAATGGTCGTCGTCTTCAAGTCTTGTCTTCTCCAAGTGGTCGATGTAAATGGTGGAGATGATGATAGAAGGGTGGAGCGATACATCCATCGCTCTGACGATGCTTAGCCATATCCCTCCGGCTTGTTGATGTCTGATGATGAAGATGTCTGGCTTCGTCAGCTTAGACAAATGGGCGGCCTTCGCCTCGTCGGTGTCGGACTGTGTGTGTCTTGCCTTCGCCTCGTCGGTGCCCGGCAAGATATGGGTAACTTCATCAGAAGAAGACATGCCGGTGAAGTCACTTCGCCTCGTCGGAGCATGGACGGGGTTGGGGGAGTGTATTGATGTAGAAGTTGGAGTAGACTCGATTGTCGCCGCGTGGCGGTGTTGCTTGAAGATGACGACAATGCGAGCTCGTCAATGTAGACCTCAGGGCGTCGCAGTTACGGGGACGACCACCACTCGGTGTAGACGGTTGGTGTCGAAGAATGGCGGCATGCCGGTGCAGTAGGTGTCCTCGCCAGGTGATACGTGGAAGAAGATGGCGACATCATGTGGACATCTGGTGGCGCCGCTGTTGACAGCGTCCTCGCCAGATGAAGAGTTGATGGAGATTATGACGCAGTGTCGATGTAGTCGAATGGCGGCGTGTCGGTGTAGCCGACTTCCACGCAAGTGAGTAGTCGACCAAGAGAGATGTCAACTAGACAGTTCAGACTGATGACGACGCGATGATGTATCGGCGAACTCGTCTGTTGCGAACTTGATGATGATGGCAGTGTTATGCCGATGTAGTCAGCTTGTCCGGCGAGACGGATGACGATGTCGAGGGAACTGGTAGTGTGGTTGATGATGATGTGAAAACGGTGGGCAACTCCTCCTCGTCTTCTTCGGTTGCGATTCCTATTTCCCGCTCACCTCCAGATGCACTCGCTGATCTAGATGATGGCGCGGCCTTGGACGCCAACCCCCTCATTCCGGCGTGTGCACAACTTACTTGTTCAC